>NC_086317.1:139612392-139852392 GCF_036172605.1 Pelobates fuscus
TAAGTTCTTATTATTTCTATATGAGAACATTGGTTTGTTATGTAAACCCTTAGGGAGACTCTTATCTTTCTCCATAATGTGCCAGTTTTTGGTTATCGAGTGGCAAATTTTTGTTGTTGCTGAATTGTGAGTCATTGGGAATGGAATCCTATAGCTCTTCTCCTGAGTTTTCTTTTCTGTTTCTCCCCTTCGATCTCTTGCTTTGGTCAGTGCCTTATTCAACACTTTATTAGTATACCCTCTCTGTAGAAACCTGTCATACATTTCCTGTAGCTGTTTCTCACATTGGGATTCCTTGGAGTTGTTTCTCATTACTCTTAGGAATTGCGAGAATGGTAAGGAATTTTTTACGTGTTTAGGGTGTGCACTCTCGTAATGAAGTAACATGTTGCGATCTGTTGGTTTTGTATAAAGTTGGTATTCTATATTTCCTTGGTCATATAGTATTTCCAAATCCAAGAATTGAATACTATGACTGCTGATATTTGAAGTTACTTTTATCGGAGTTGGCAACTTATTGAGATCTCCAACAAATTCCATCGCTTGTTGAGTGCTTCCTTTCCACAAAATCAAGATATCGTCAATATAACGAAAGTATTTAATAATTTTATCTTGATGTCTGCTGAGAATGTACTCCTTTTCAAACTGGTACATATAGGCATTCGCATACATGGGGGCCATAGCAGCCCCCATGGATGTGCCGGCCCTCTGTAGGTACCACTTCGTTTCGAATCTAAAATAGTTATTCTTCAATGCCAGAGATAGTAGCTCAAGGGTATATTCAATTGGTGGTCCAGAATAGAGTGTTGTCTCGGATAGTAACTCTCTCATAGCCTCTATTCCCCCTTCATGGGGTATGACCGTATAGAGGCTGGATACGTCTAACGTCATTAGTGTGACTGTTCCTTCTAAGTTTTTAACTTTTTTCAGTTCTCCTATTAGAGTAGCTGTATCCTTAATGCACGTGGGAATTCCATTGACAGGTGATTTAAACAAAAAATCCAAATATTTTGCAATTGGTTCTAATAGGCCACCCACTGCCGAGACTATTGGCCGTCCCGGGGGTCTCTCTAAGCTCTTATGAATTTTTGGGAGCGTGTAAATGATAGGGGTTCGAGGACTATCTTTGTGCAGAAATTGAAATAGTTGCAAGTCAATAAAGCCCGCTGTGAGTCCAAATGTCAAAGTTTCATCAATTGTTTGTGCTATCTTTTTGGTGGGGTCCCCAGTTAGAGTTAAGTAAGTGTTCTCATCTTCCAATTGTTTATAGATTTCTAGTGCATAGTCTGCATAATTCTGTATGACTATGCCTCCACCTTTGTCCGCAGAGCGTATCGTAATGGTGGGATCTTCTGAAAGGCTTTGAATGATCTGTTTTTGTTTCTTGGAGATGTTGGGATGCTGAATCTGATGTGTTGATATTAACTCCTCTGTCTCTGTTTTTACAGCCATTAAAAAGGTCTTGATAGTTGGATGACAAATTGGGGGGTCAAATTTGCTGGCAACTTTAAATTTCTGTTTTATGATCTCCTCTTTTTCTGTTTTTCCATCTTGTGATTTGTGGAAAAAGTCCTTTAGTCTAAGACTCCTCCCAAACTTAAAGAGTTCCACATCCCACTGGAACTTATTAGGTGATATCATTGGGATAAAAGAGAGACCTTTGTTCAAAACCTGTATTTCCTCAGCAGATAAGGGCCTCTTTGATAGGTTAAACACCGGAATTAACTCCTGAGAGGTGGTTTGTCCTTGAGTCCAATGGGGATGCCCCCTCTGGCCCCTTCTTGTGATATGTCTCTTACGTTTCTGCGACTGCTTCTTGTCACTTTCCGAGGAGGGGACAGTGTGTCCATTTGATCGTTGTCCCCTAAAAAAGTCACCGACTTCTGTGAAGAGGCTCCTTCATTTTCGGAGGCAGATTCCCCTGAGGTGATGTCTATGGTCGTAACATCTGGTTTGTTGATCTTCTTTCGGAAGCGTTTAGGTCTATGTCTTTGCTCCCCCATTAGCCATTTATACACCCGGTTCTCTCCATAATCCATCCTGACTCTTTCCATTTTCTGGCGTTTGAATCTCACTAGTTGATTTTTATATTTTAAGACTTCCTCATTCAATTTGATACTTTGACTAATGCCTTCTGATGAACTTAAAATAACAGCATTCTCACTCTCTACTTGTTGTATTTTTAGTCTGATATCCTGGAGGTCTTCTTTTACATCTTGAATTATGATGAGCATCAGGTCCATTGAACATTTGTTCATAACAGCAACCCAGTTCTTTCTTACTTTGGGTTTCATTCTCCCTATTGTGGGCGCATTTTGCACCCTGAAACCTCTTGGGATTTGTCTAGCCTTATGGTAATCCGACAAGAAAAGACCATGTAGGTCCAAATCCACCTCTCTTTTCTTAAGCTTTAATAATTTGAAATAGACATCTTTGGAGGTGACAGTAGTGGGAAGCTCCAGACTAGTGGTGTCCCATAGGATGTTTAAAGCTTGTTCCTCCGTGAAGTGTAACAATTCCAATTGTGGAGTCTCTTCTCCGTGACTTGTGGACACCTGATACCCTGTAAGAGCTTCAATCATCCCCATACGGGACAATCTTTCAAAATACAACATAGAATCAGTTGCCGCACAGAATATGTGATTTATAAACTATCATGCCCTTGCGGATTGAACTACGTAGGCAAGACGGAAACGGCCTTATGTGAAAGAATAAGAGGACATAGGTCCAGTATTAGACTGGCCTACAGGGATACAAAATCAGATAAACCAGTGGCACGACATTTCCTAGAGAAAAATCATCCGCTATCATCACTTAAATGTATAGCGATTGATCACCTTCCAATCTCCCGAAGAGGTGGTAACAGACAACAACAATTACTACAAAAAGAGACTTGGCGGATCCAGAAATTGGGGACTTTGGCTCCCAATGGCTTAAATGAGAAACTTTCATATATGTCTTTTCTCTGATACTATATGCGCTATAGAAAGCCTAAGTATAGGCTAGTTAGGGATAGCATATGGGAAGAATATGGTAAAAGAATTGGGTTTTCCTTTATTTTAAATTTCATTATTTTTGGATTGATTCCAATTTTTAATTTTTTGAGAGATCAAAAGTATTTCATTATAGTAATCTGGAGAGCTCCAGTTATGATGGGGAAGGAAATAGAAATCATGTTGCACTGTGCTCACTACGAATAGTCGAAGAGCATATAGAGAGAGCACTTGACTCATACTCAAAATAATCCTTCTGTCTTTTTTCTCACTGAACAGGGTTGACACAATGCACAATATTGTATGCTCCCTTATAGGAGTTTGTAGCATGTTCACATTAGAACACATATTTTTGAATACTATAATCCATTTTAAAATATGATGCAGTATCACTTGAAATTATGACATTAACAGTAATTTGCTTTCCACATTTCACGTTTTGACAAATTTTTGTATTTGTACACTTATTTTTACTGACACAGTAATATAGCAGTGTCACATACTACACAGATCACTAACTGTGATCTTTTTCAGTAGTTATAAATAGTTTATATAGATTTTTTCACTATATGTGGATTTAGATTTTTTGGATATAGATGTATATTTAGATGAAGTTTGGAGTATTGTTGGTAATTATCCAATGCATTAATATGTCACTTTAAATATGGTCACTGTGTTTTCAGCCGTTTTAAGGCTATTGGTGCACCTGATTTATGGAGGTTTTTTCCTATTGAGGAAGATATATTCATGTTCCCCCGGAAAGAGGGAGTCTAGTAATGTAGAAATTATGATTTTGAGTGCTCTCCTGCCTCCGTGCGAGTGATAGGGTGCAGAGGACGTTTGCATCTGCAAGTACGCATGCGCCCGACGTCTCCATGGTGATGGAGGACGCATACGTCCGACGTCTCCATGGGGATGGAGGACGCGGGCGATCAGATAGCAGAGGAAGACTTTATTAAGCAATCGCGCAGGCGCCCGACGTCTCCATGGTGATGGAGGACGTGGGCAATCAGAAAGTAGACTGAACGCGCGCTTAGCTCTATTGAACCGCCCTGCACCCGCCCAGAAGCTCGGAGGATAGGTTGATTGATTCCTTGCAAACCTGAACTGTGAGTAAAGCTGATTACTTCCCTTATTTAATTCGATTGATTTTATTTGTATTTTGTATTCTGTCCTGATGAAAGTTCCCTAGAGGAACTGAAACGTTGACTGTTGGAATAAAGAAATAACATTTCACTTTGGATAAATCCTGGGAGTGCTGATTTTTCTTTGCTTGTATGTATATATATATATATATATATATATATGGGTGTAGAAACAATCGCACTCCTGGGACTTGGTTGAAGTAGTAAAATTTAGCTTTTATTTATTCCATATAAAATATCAACGTTTCAGCTCCAACATGGAGCTTTCATCAGGACAGGTCATGTTACCTGTCCTGATGAAAGCTCCATGTTGGAGCTGAAACGTTGATATTTTATATGGAATAAATAAAAGTTAAATTTTACTACTTCAACCAAGTCCCAGGAGTGCGATTGTTTCTACACCCATATCTACCTTTGCCACAACCAGCACCGGGCACTACAAAAGTCTTCTTGGAGTGCAAGCTACTACAATGTATATATATATATGTATATATATATATATATATATATATATATATATATATATATATATATATATATATATATATATATATATATATATATATATATATATATATATAATTCTAAGTATATATTTATGTAATAAAATAAGGTCATTTTATTTATTACAATTTGCGTGACCTGCCTGACAACCCAGGCCAAAAGTCCAGGGAATTTAATTTGCTAGCACTGTATTTAACCCTGTAAATTTCCAATACACTATAAAACCTGTACATAGGGGGTAGTGTTTTACTCGGAAGACTTCCCTGAACACAAATATTAGTGTTTCAAACCAGTAAAATGTATTACAACGATGATATCGTCAGTGAAAGTGACATTTTTTTAATTTTTCACACACAAATGGCACTTACACGGACAATATAATTGTTGTGATATGTTTTACTGTATCAGCGAAGTCTTCCGAGTATAACATACCCCTCAAAAGTTACAAATATAAGGCTTGTGTTTCAGTTTTTTTCACATTGAAATTCACCAGGTTGGTTATGTTGCACTTGAGACCGTATGGTAGCCCAGGAGTGAAAATTTCACCCATGATGGCATACCATTTGCAATAGTAGACAACCCAAGGTATTGCAAATGGGGTATGTCCAGACTTTTTTAGTAGCCACTTAGTCACAAACACTGGCCAAAATTCAAGTTAGTTTTTTGCATTTTTCACACACAAACAAATATTAACACTAACTTTGGCCAATGTTTGTGAGCAAGTGGCTGCTAAAATAGACTGGACATACCCCACTTGCAATACCTTGGGTTGTCTACTTTTGCAAATGGTATGTCATCATGGGGTTAATTCTCATTCCTGGGCTACCATACGGTCTTAAAGGCAAAGTAACGAATCTGGCAAATTTAATGTGAAAAAACTGAAAAATTTTACATCCTATATTTGACCCTGTAACTTCCCAAAACACCATAAAACCTGTACACAAGGGGTACTGTTTTACACGTGAGACATCGCTGAAATCAAATATGTGTATTTTATTGCAGTAAAAGCAAACAGTATTATGACATTCACAGTTAAAATGTCATGTAGAACTAAAGATTTAGTAAAAATTCTTATTTTCTCCCATTTTTTTTATATTTTATTCATATTAAATTATGTTTCAAACCTAAAAAATTAATGTTAAATGAAAGCCCTGTTTCCCCTGAATAAAATAATATATAATAAGTGCGGGTGCACATAATATGAAAGAGGCGAATTACGTCTGAACAGTCATATAGCGTAAATTCAAGTTTTTGTTTTGTTTTGATCACAACGTGTACATTTGGCTCAGTCCTTAAGGGGTTAAACAACATTAAGAATGAGTGATTTTTTGGGGGGGCTTCAGCAATCTTATGTTTAGTAAATGATGATCATATGTTTAGAACTTAATAACTTTAAGTTGAGAAAGTGTTATTTTTCATACCTAATATTTAAAACCAAAATGGATCTTTTTTTTAGGGATGTGAGTAGGGACAGGCCTGTACTGACAAGTTTTAGGTGACTAACTTACAAAATTTTTTGCAACTAAAATATAATTTAGAAGTTAGTCTAAGGACACATTAGTGTGCATCTTATTGCAGTGGTTCTAAGTTATAAATTTAGATGCACAAAAAATACTGACCTCTAAAAAGGAGGGACATTAGAATAGAAAAGAAGGATAGAGGAATTTGGGCCCAAACTAGAGATTGTCACTCCTAAATAGGGACCCTTGGGAGCTACGGGTTTTACATGGGAATAATCTAAGCACTATAACCACTACAACCCACTGTAGTGGATATGGTGCCATCCCATGATACATAGCAGCTCAGTGGTCGTTGATGCTATCAGCTAACAAACAGGCTTTACATTTCCGGGATTAGTTCAGAAGAACTAACACTAGGTGTTAGCAAGAGATTTCAGCTCTCAGTTAAGGGTATGACTAGTGCCCAGCAAACCCCAACTAAGTTGTAAAAAAATTAGCGTGGTTGACTTTTTACATTGGGACACTAGTAGTGGTTATGGTGTTTGCAATGTTCTTTCATATATTTAACAATAACATCATGATCGAGTTCAGACCGTGCATAGGCAGGGCAGACATTGCAAATGTGAAGGAGAACAGAAATAAATATTAATCTTCCATGTTTGCTTTATGTTTGCTGACTGCCAGGTATGTAACATGATTAATAGGGAGCTAAGGGAGGTGCCCAGCTACAGGATAAAAAGGTGAGGATTTCTACATTTAGTGCTATTTTTTACCCCTCACAAATACATTTTTTGTTAAACATACATAGATACAGTAAGCACAATATTAAAAATCATGAGATGTCATAGTTAACCATTAATGCCTTTAGATTAAAATGTTGTTTTAATGTGTGTATCTTTGTCTGTCCATTTAATCTGTCTCATTCTATAAAAAAAAATAAAAAAAAAAAAAATGTATTTTGTTTGCAGGACTTTGTAGTTTATTTTGTATATATGTATGCGAGATTGACAGACTTCCTTGAGTCCAACTCTCTGCTAGACCCGCTTCAGTCTGGTTTCCGCACTAAGCACTCTGTGGAAACGGCACTGACCAAAGTATCCAATGATCTACCCGCTGCAAAATCTTGTGGTCACTACTCTATCCTAATTCTCCTTGACCTGTCTGAGGCTTTTGACACTGTTGATCATCAACAGCTTCTTCTCATCCTCCGCAATATCGGTCTACAAGATATTGCTCTCTCCTGGTGCTCCTCCTACCTCTCCCAGCGCTCTTTCAGTGTTTCTTTCTCTGGCTCTGCTTCTTCTACCCAACTCCTCTCTGTTGGTGTCTCCCAAGGTTCAGTCCTTGGTCCCCTACTGTTCTTCTTCTATACTGCCTCCCTTGGTAAACTCATTAGCTCCTTTGGCTTCCAATATCATTTCTATGCAGATGACACGCAAATCTACCTGTCCTCTCCTGATCTCTCCTCGTCCCTCTTGACTATTGTCTCTGACTGCCTCTCTGCTGTTTCTGACTGGATGGCTGCCCACTTCCTTAAACTAAACTTGACCAAAACTGAAATTCTGGTCTTTCCTCCCTCAAGTGTTGTTACTCCTGTGTCTGTCTCCCTCCAAGTCAACGGTGCTACCATCAGCTCCACCACGCAGGCTCGCTGCCTAGGTGTTCTCTTTGACTCCGACCTCTCATTCAAGCTTCATGTTCAATCTATCGCTAAATCCTGTCATTTCCATCTCAAAAACATTAATGCCAGATGCGACTAAGGTGTTGGTCCATTCCACTGTCCTTTCTCGCTTTGACTACTATAATCCGCTATTCAGTGGTCTTGCGTGCTCCCAACTTGCGCCGTTACAGTCCATAAAGAATGCGGCGGCGAGGCTCAGCTTCCTGTCCGCCCGCACCTCCCATGCCTCACCCTTCTGTCAGTCCCTACATTGGCTTCCTATAAAATATAGAGCTCAATTTAAAATTCTGGTTCTTGCTTTCAAATCGAATAATGCTGCTCCCACCTATCTATCCTCCCTTATACACAAGTATGTCCCGTCTAGGCCCTTACGATCTGCTGAAGACTTACGTCTATCTTCTGTCTGCACTCCCACCTCTGATGCTCGCCTTCAAGATTTCTCAAGGGCTGCACCGTTCCTGTGGAACTCGCTTCCCTCCTCCGTTAGATGCTCACCCAGTCTCCACTCCTTCAAAAAATTGTTAAAAACCCACTTCTTCATAAAAGCATATCAATTAAACTGTTAACTCCCAACTGATTCCTCTTCTGCAACTGTCACTAGTCTAATACTATCCTTACCTTTTTGTGTCATTTTACCCCACTCCCTCTAGCATGTAAGCTCATTGAGCAGGGCCCTCAACCCCTCTGTTCCTGTGTGTCCAACTTGTCTGGTTACAATTACATGTCTGTTCGTCCACCCATTGTAAAGCGCTGCGGAATTTGATGGCGCTCTATAAATATCATAATAATAATAATAATATACACAGTCTAAGCAGCTCATATTTCTATAGCACTGAAATATAATATACTATACATTTGTCTTGTTTCTTTTGATGATCTTATGTTTACACTTAAGTATCATCTGAAGATGAACAGGGTGTGAAATATAGCTATTTTACTGGTTTAAACAGGTGCAATCATTCTCACAATTTAATTACTGGAAATATTTTCCAACATATAAAAGTACCACCTTTATTTCATGGTATTTTGTCATACATAACATGACAGTATAAAAGAGATTAAAACACCACGCTTTAAATATGTGCAAATCTATACATCTGTTAACAATTCAGCTTACTCTACGGATAGGGATTTATTTATAAATTGAACAAGGAACTCTGTTGAGTTTTCTAGTATTCTTTAGATCAGAATCTATTAGCTATTTAAGAAAAATAAATAAATTAATTAATATATTTATATCATCTGACTGACCCTTTGCTCGCTCTGCTGAATACCTTCTACTACTTTGATAAATATATATATATATCAATATATCTATCAATGTAGTAGAATGTATTCAGCACCAAATAATTGACCTCCCAATATTTATATTATCTGACCCCTGGCTTGCTCTGCTGAATACCTTCTACTACTTTAATATATAATATATAATATATATAATATATATATTTAAGTAGTAGAAGGTATTCAGCAGAGCGAGCAAGGGGTCAGATAATATAAATATTGGGAGGTCAATTATTTGGTGTTGGATGGCATGTCCATGGGTATTTTAACTACATGATACTAGAACAGTGCTAATGAAAATAACTACTGAATTATTATTGCACATTAGCACAGTGCTGGATGCAAACCAGAGATTAATATTCAAGTATTTTGATATTGAACTATGGAGATGCCATCACCCAAATAGAATATTTAAAGAAAACTATTTTTAAAAGCTTATGATTGTTAGTAACATGAACGAGATATATAAACAGATTTTCTCAGCAGCTCAGAAGATAAATAGAACAAAAAATATATAAAAATAAAAATTAAAAAAATATATATATAAAAAAAGAAAACAATTATAATATAAAATCTGCTTATTATCTATTCTGGCAAGCACAGAAAAAATAAAAAGTTAAAAATAGGAACCTCGAAAGCTATCATATAAACTTTCAAGAGGCAGTATAAAATTGCAGGCTACAGGAAGTGGGGGCACCAGGACATATTCTAATTTCCCATTATGACACAATTAAAAGCAAACATTTACCAGCTTGCTTGAAATAATCTGGTTAATTGTGTATCTTGGGGAGGGATGCATTTTACCAGCGATAACATCTCTTTATTAGATTGTCTGAGTAATTAGACGCAAAGCCAATTTGTTTACAACCCGTTCCCAGATGATAATTGGTGTCTTCTGTTTTATGTTGTCATTTCAAAGGGAAATGCAGTATAGTTTAATAGGAACCCATTGAGTGCTTCACAGGTTAAGCTTCATTTAGTAAATGGGGGAGGAGACGAGGGCGGTCATGTGACAAATTGGAATAATCTTTTAATAAAAACATCCCAGTTGTGTCGTTTTAATTACACTAACCTGGGTTAATGTTTCCAAGATGTAGCTTTGCAATGCATGCGCCATTGAGCACTTTGTGTGTTTACATTGGAATAGAACGGTAAAACCGTAATAAGTCAGTGATGTTACCCAGCAGGTATAGAGAACAGGAAAAAAGAGATGAATAGAGTTACCTGATCAGCCAATTAAACAGAACAGTTAGGAATGTTCAGAGTCTATGTACCAGCATATGTCCATATGTAGGATTTCATGTACAGCTAAAACTAATCTTTTGAAATCAATTAATTGCACTCTGTTGATCAAAGGGTTAATGGAATTAAGTCATCTCTGCAAAGCTCAGTTTCATATGCCAGTGTTTTCTCTGCTTCCAAACGTGCGCCATTAAACGTTCTTTTCAAAAGCCATTCATGTTTCAATGGCATGTCATTAGAGAAGGAATACGGGTAAGCTCAATTAACTAGTGCAGCTCTTCTAGTGGTCAGTCTTCAATTAATTAATTCATGAACGGTTTATATTTAGCTTCTGCATAGTGCAATGGCAATGTTAATGTATACTATCCTAGATGAGTGCCAGGTTACTTTTCTGACCTGCTTCTGAGCATTTTGAAATCACATACTATTTGTTTAGAAGTCTTTGTCCATGTCATCTACATCATTATGTACATTATACATATAAATATGTTCTAAAATGAAATTAAGAAGGAATTTCTGTCTCACCCCTAATCGTTCTCCTTAGATATACTTATTCTTCTAAAGCTGCCAGCAATTGTATAAAAGAGACATGATGGCTGCTATGAACAATGTTTTTCTGATACAGATATACAAAAATACTCACGCTAATAAAAGGACAAAAAAATGATTATCGAGAAAGAATTATCTTTGTTGGAGAATATTGGTCCACGTGTGTGTGAGGGTTGTGTCGTGTGTGTGGGGGTGCATATGTATACATATATCTTCTGCCAGGGTCAATTTTGCTAAGTGACTAAATAGCAAAACAAAATAAACAGTGCATTTCAATGTAAGCAAAAATGTATGGTTATTACTGATTTTTTTTTGCCTAAAAGTTACCCATATTACTTTGTTGCAAATATTATGTAACTTTTTAGGCAGTTCACTTCCATTTCAATTTCAGACCTTACAATTTCAAATCTGTCCTAAATTGCTTTCTGTATTACATAGCTGTTGCTATGCACTAAACATAATTGTATTTTTTACAGTGAAATTATGTTAGCAGTGTTATATATACCAGAGGGATTTTCTGTCAATTATTGTTGAAAAAGATCAATCAAAGCAGGGTTAGTATATTTATTAACCCTATATTTATCTCTCTCTATATACAGAGAAATATAGGACTACATTAATAAGTATGTAAATTAATAAATATAGAAACATTTATAGAGATACTGTTTAATTCGCTCTTTTTATTTAAATAGTCCAAATTCGGCAGTAGGACACTCTCCCCTTTTCTACTAACAAGCATAAATGGACTGGCTCTGAAATATGTTCTATGTAACTTAACCTTCTAGCTTCATACAAGTAGGAAGAACTCCCAGAGCAAAGTTTTTGTCATATAGCAGAGTAAATGAGGGTAAAATTAAACAAAAAGAAGCGGCGATTCTACACTTGCTTATTCTAAATATGTCAAGTACACCACACTGACTGCTCTGCTACAGTCTATATCCTCCCACATACACAGAATACCATTCATAACAAGGTCACTCTTTCTAATTGACACAAAAATAGTGCAACTGTATAAGCAAAGAGCATGAGACGTAAATGTCAGCAGTAATTATACAAGTAACATATAACTCTGCAAATACGAGTACCCTTAGCAGACTTGGGCACCATTTTTTTTTTCCTAATTAGGTTTTAAAGTGATAATTTAATGTGATGATGCTATGAAGCACCAGACTCGGAACTCCAAGAACCAAGTTCAGAGTTCTGTTTGTTTACTTTGGTTGCTGTATCACCACTACAATCCCCTATGTAGGCCACAAAGACTTAAATAAAAGCAGTACCTTCGGCACTCCAGCTGTTGAGGACTACATCCCCCATAATGCTCTTACAGCCACAATGCTGGCAAAGCATCATGGGAGGTGTAGTCCAAAACATCTGGAGTGCCGAAGGTTGCCTATGCCTGCACTATATCTTGGTCACAACCATAGAGTATTAGCGTCCAGAGATACACAGGCAACTGAATAATGAAAAATCCTCTTTGTGATGGAGCGACTTGATAAGATTGTCTTAACAAGTTACTTTTTTCATTTTCATTCAGTGTATGTATTACTGACAACTGAATATCAAGTATCTCAAGAATTTTAATTGTGGACCAGCCATTTATATACCAGAGTTGCGATTATCTGGGGTAATAGAATCCAGACAATGGAAATCCCCTATCCCTAGTTAAGACATGTTGTGTTAAGCTGCAAGATGTATTTTGTAACTTTAGAGAAGGTCACTTGGATACCTCCATGCGCACTGTAATTTAGATGTCTGGCTAATATGACTTCAAGACTTAAATAGGGACTAGTAACAAGTTACTGAAAAGGTACATGAAAACATATGAGTGATAATACAACTAATTAAACAGTGGTTATGGCAGGGTGCTAAAGAACCACAGAATACTATGGTTTTTGCCTGGATTTTGGGTGCACTAAGCACTATTTGTATGTTCTCTCTCCGTGTTGTCCAATATCTGTCTATATATAATAAAATATTTTACCAGGAGAGATGCATTAAGATTTATCTCGTTTTCAAGTATGTCCTGGGTCCACAAAACATTGCATTATATACATATAGTGTTGATTGGATTAGCCGTATTAGTCCAGTAGACAAGATGCCAAAATACCAGAGTATTGCAGTATGCAATGATACCTTTTTTATTGGACTAACATAATATTTCAAAGACAAGCTTTCAAGAGTTTTCCTTTCTTCTTCAGGTCTGAAACAATTCTGATCAATCTGATAGAGTTTAACACTTAGAACAACTGATGTTAGAGAAGGGGAGGAAGGAGGGGTGAGTGGGATGTCATAAATAGCAGAAGATGTGCCTGAAAGTGAAAGGTGCAGGTTGGCCGAGAATAGCCAGAAAAAGTAAATAAACAGAAGAGAGTCAATAAGCTAGTTGAAAAGAAAAAAATACACAATAATGAAAAACAAAACAAAATAAGAAAACAGCAGAGCAGGGTATGCAAGTAAATAGCTGCATGTATGTATGTATATAAATTGATCCAATAAAGGTGAAGCAAGAATATTGAAAAAGAACTACATAAGACATTAAGATGTGTGTTTATATAACGTTTTGGTAGTGTGTGAGAAAGGCAGATCTACATTAAAGGACCACTATAGGCACCCAGACCACTTCACCTTAATGAAGAGTCTGGGTGCCAGGTCGATCTAGGATTAACCCTTTCTGCTGTAAAGATAGCAGTTTCAGAGAAACTGCTATGTTTACCTATGGGTTAATCCAGCCTCTAGTGGCTGTCTCATTGCGCGCTTCTCACTGTTATTTTCCCAGTGAGAAGACACCAGCGTCATAGGAAAGCATTGAGAATGCTTTCCTATGAGACTGGCTGATGCGCGCGCGGCTCTTGCCGCGCATGCAGCCGATGACGGGGAAAGGAGGCTGAAAGTCCCCACCGCCGAGGGAGCCCGGCGGTGGAGAAAAGGTGAGTGTTTAACCCCTTCCTCACCCTAGAGCCCGGTGGGAGGGGGACCCTAAGGGTGGGGGGGACCTAGAGACCCTATAGTGCCAGGAAAACGAGTATGTTTTCCTGGCACTATAGTGGTCCTTTAAGTCCTTCATTTCTGGTGTTGAAATGTGTGATCATTTTAATCTCAAATGTCTTTCATTCATGAGAGTCTTTGAAATTCCCTTTACTAAATTTAATCCTGAGGTTTTGGATGGAGTGACCAGTCTGTGTGAAGTTATGACCAACAGGGATACAAACAGGGGTACAACTTTCCTTGTGGTTCTTGATTGAGTGTCTGTGTAGATTCATTCTGAGAATCTAGTCCAATAAAAAATGTGTCATTGCATACTGCAATACTCTGGTATTTTGGCATTATTTATATATATATATTACATTTGAAGTAGGATAGAGAACCTGACACATTTTGAAGATAAAAGAAGCTATGTGCTATGGCAGAGTCACACTTTAGTATTTACACGTATTGCTGGATTTACGTGGATTTTTGGATGCAATACATGGATTTTATTCACACTATATATATGTATATAAAGTAAATAAAATCCAGCAATACATGTGAATACTAAACTGATACCTAGAAATAATTTGAATGAAAAGTGAACCCTTGATATTGGGACCAACGTGCTCTTATTGGCCATATTAAAGAGGACATGGTAAATTGAGAAGGCTGGCAAAGTTGAGCTTTTCTGCTTTATTCTGGTTAAAAAAAAGTCCTAAACTAGATACAAGGGAACTCATTTGCTCCCATGGCATTCATTGTAAACTTAGAAATGCTATTTTATCCAGGAAATGATCTAATAACATTGAAATCCATATGTATTGCATTGGTTTCTATGCAGTTCCACTCATGAAACATGCATTGCCATCTGTAAGTAGAGTGCTGTTTCAGTTTCCACCTTCTAGGCATATGTTATTTCATCTGCATTACCTATAATAAGATTTCACTCCAACAATAACAATCTTCCAGTTTATATGCATAGCTGTTACATATTGCATTAAGTGTGTACTATTAATCCTTATCCCGTATATAAAAGCATCCCTTTAACATACCGAGATTATGTTATTTAATAAAAGAGATCTAATGAGAAAAATATTATTGAGAGAGAAGTCAGTCTAATCCTGAAGAAGGTCATTTTAATTATGGAATCATCTGTAAGTAAATCCACTTAGCAGTACTCTCTAGTAAAAGAGCAAGGTTCTTTTGTATCTCAATAGATGTGGGGTGCCCTTAAAAATATGTAATTGGCATGGGGAGCCAATTCACTAATAAAAAAGGATTCATTGCCATTTGTTAGTGAGGTCATGCTTGAAAAGATCTGCTCTGTTCTAAAAAACAACCTGTTCATTTTGTGTGCATGGAAGAATAAATTGATTTTCTTTAATACAATCATTGAATCACTGAATCATCAGATTAACTAGATGTGAAACAGTCATACAATATATTTGTGTTTAAAGGGACACTATAGGGGCGTGGCTTGGACTCCGAGAGTGATGGCAGCCTGACTCCGGAGCTCCGCACCGAAGGCTCAGCAAACAGCCCTGTAATCAGCGATTACCGACAGCTCAGTCCCCCAAAAGTGAAGCCAGCACGAGCGGAACACCGGTGCTACCCTCACATCCTCCAACAATGTCACAGAGGAAAGCAGCGAAGAAACAGAGAGGGGATAATCCCTCCGTCGCGGACATGCTGTCCGCCATTAGACCTGCGCCACGTGGTACTCACGGAGCTGAAAGCCCGGCGGGCGCTTCCTCCCCGAGCCCCCCAGCAACTCCGGCATCGCTTTATGGGCATGCCGAGGACCCTCAAAGTGCGATCCTGCACTCACTGGAGGAGGTAAAGGGGTACTTGGCAGGAGAGATAGAGAGGACGGCCAGGGAAGTGAAGGCCGAAATACAGGCAATCGGCATCAGAACGGAGGCCCTGGAAAGCAGGTTAGAAACTGTGGTTACAGCACACAACGATAACACCACTGCCACCAATGCGATCCTGACCAGGGTAGCAGAGCTCGAAATGGAACTAGAAGACAGTTCCAATAGAACAAGGCGCAACAACATGAGAGTACGCGGCCTGCCAGAAGAGGTACAAGATGGCGACTTGGAGCGGGTAATGGCGGAGTGCTTTCGCGCCAGCCTGCCACAGATCACGGACAACTTATGGCACATCGACAGGATTCACAGAGCATTGCGTGCCAAGGGCCCACAAAATAGCCCACCCAGAGATATTATTATCAGATGGCACTTCTACTCCACGAAAGAAGCAATACTTAAGCAGAGCAGAAATCACCAATACAAGTACAAAGGAGTGGTGCTCCAGATCTATCAAGACATCGCCCCAGCAACTCTGGCAAGGAGAAGGGAATGGAAACCCATAGCAGACCTCGTCAGAGCAAAAGGCCTACGATTCGCCTGGGGATTCCCCTTTAAGATGCTAATATTCAATGGCCCGAGACCTACAGTCCTAACACCATCTATGGACCCCAGGGGAGCCCTTCGTGAACTGGGCATCCAAGTACCAGAAGACCTCATCCTGCCAACAAGAGGCCCCAGGGCACTAGACCTCCTCCCCAGGGACTGGTCGGAGCACAGGGCGCACCACGCTTGAGCAGCCGTGGCGGCGGTCCGCACTGGAGGGACTTAAACAGCGGACATTGGGACACGCAAGTTGATTCATAGTTTAATGTTGACTTTATTTGTTTTACATATTTGAGACACTAAGGCTGGCAATACAGCACTAAGGACATGGGGAACAGAAGTGGCATGGGGATCGCGACACGGGGGGGGGGGGGGGGGAAACAAAATACCGTAATGAGGGGGATAAAAAAAAAAACAAAACTAAAAAAAAAAAAAAAAAAAAAAAAAAAAAAAACCAAAAAAAAAAAAAAAAAAAAAAAAAAAACACACACACTGGAAAGGGATATAGAAATATTTAGGTTGTGGTCCCACTCAGGGACAGACGTGAGTTGTCCTCCCTCGGCCGTGCATGGGTCTCGCCGGTAGTGGACGAGAAGGAGGCCCCCGTGGACCTGGGCTGGGGAGGAGCCGGCTCTATGCCACAATTTGGGGTGGGGGGGGCTCGTGGGACGGGGCGGGGGTGGGCACGCACAAGGGACCTCCCTGGGTAGAATGCGCCCTTTCCCCCCCCCTCTCCTCCCTCCCCTCCTCCCCCCCCCCTCCCTCCCCTCCTCCCCCCCCCCTCCCCTCCCCGGAGACTGGGGGTCATGGGTCATTAGGCCGAGACAGTACCACAAGAACAGCACTCAAATGTCAGGATAAACGTCAGGAAAACATCCCCCCCCCCCCTCCCCCCGAGAGGGATAACAATCTAATAGAGAGCCGGACTCTGGGGGCCAGAGGCCGGGACTACCCCACGCCATGTTCATACAAGATTAGGTAGAAAGATGTTAAGAGCCTTGCCACGGTGCTCGATGGCTGTACACTCGCCCCGCCTGAGACTACCTCTCGACGCGGCGAGTGGCCACCCCCGATCGCCTGGCGGACAATAAGACCGGGATATTGGATTCGATGGGAAGGAGGTTGAGGAGGAAACGACCCAGGACAGGCCTGGGTCAAGGTTGTAAATGTTATGTTTCCTTGTTACAATGCAAGTTTTCTTACCCCATTTTGTGTCTTTCCCTACCCCCACCCTCACCCGCACGAAGACAAGGTTCACCCGACAACCACTCGGGGGGGACCGCCGGGACGCACGCCGCACAACGGAGAACGCACAGTACTACGAGCCGTCAGCAAGCACAAGGTACAAAAGCACACTATCCATAACACAACATGGAGCTTAAACTGACCTCAATAAATGTCAACGGTCTCAATGTCCCGAACAAACGTAGACTGCTACTACGGGAGCTACATAGACAGAGGGCAGATATAGCGTTCATTCAAGAGACCCACATACCGAACACATCTAAAATACAAATCACAGACCACATATACACAAGAGCATACGCAGCCAGAACACTCCGCAAAACAAGAGGAGTAGAAATAGTCATACACAAACGATGTCCAATGGTGATACAGGCCACACAAAAAGACCCAGAAGGCAGGTACATCATAATCACGGGAACAATCAACTCCACAACATACCACCTCATTAATATATACGCCCCCAACACCCCAGAAGCAACATTCTGGAAGACGCTAGAAACCCTAATAACCTCACTGACAGGGGGCATACTGATCCTGGGGGGGGACATGAACGCAGCGCCGTGTCCCGCGGTCGACCGCAGCGGTAGGGCGGGTCAGCCCAGATCGCACGGTATGGGCGGCCAGGACCGCCTCCTTAACAAATTTATCCAGAACACGGGGTTGTTGGACCCCTGGAGACTGCAACACCCGAGTTCGCTAGACTATACCCACTACTCAGCAGTACACTCCACATACTCTAGAATCGACCTATTCCTCACAAACCAGCAGGGCATGAGATGGGTTAAGTCAACAGCAATAAACCAAATTTCGTGGTCAGACCATGCCGATATAGCCATTACCCTGAAAACACCGGGGCCCTACACCCCAGGGAGATGGAGACTAAATAACTCCCTTCTTAAAAACCCAGAGGTCCTGGAGCAGCTCCAGACAGAAATAAATAACTACTTCCAGCTAAACACCACCGAGGACCTATCCCCAACCATAATATGGGCAGCCCATAAAGCAGTCCTGAGGGGGACATTAATTAAAATAGCAACTTACCACAAAAAACAAAAACTAGCAAAGCTCATAGACCTGCAGACGGCTTTACGCACAAAGGAAATGCAACATAAACAGAATCCCACACAAGACAAACTAGACGAAATACAGAACATCAGACGAACCCTGAGGGACCTCCTCTTAGACGAGGTGAGCAGGGACATCACCCGGTCGAGAAGACTTTTCTATGAAAAGTCCAACAAGATGGACACGTTATTAGCTAGGGCCCTCAGACCCAAACAAAAACATAAACACATTACGTCCATCACCAACGACAGGGGCCAAACCCTTACATCTCCGCAGGACATAGCAGAAGAATTCACTAACTTTTTACAAAAACTGTATAACCACTCCCCCGGAATGGATGACACGAATAAACAACACGTTGAGGCAGTCGCAAAATTCCTAGAAGGGGTAAACCTCCCCAGGCCCAATAGGGAAGACCTAAATGACCTGGAGGCACCAATTACAATAGAAGAGGTGGAAAGGGCCATAGGGGCTATAGAGGGCAATAGGGCCCCGGGACCCGATGGGTTTGACGGGGCCTATTATAAAGCACTAAAGACAGAGCTAGTGCCAAACCTTACGGCTATGTACCAAGACTGGATGGAAGGGGGACGGCCCAATGCGGAGCTGGCCACGGCAGACCTGATACTAATCCCAAAGCCAGGGCGGGATGACAGGAAAGTAACCAATTACCGCCCCATTTCCCTCATCAATGTGGACACTAAAATCTACGCTAAACTCCTGGCCAACAGGCTGGGAAATATTCTGCCCAGACTGGTCCATGCAGACCAGGTGGGCTTCGTGCCAACCAGGCAACTGTACGAAAATACTAGACGGGCGGTGGACCTGATCTGGTGGGCCGGACAGACTCGAACGCCCTCTCTCGTCCTGTCTTTGGATGCAGAGAAGGCCTTCGACAGGATCCAATGGCATTACTTGTTCGCCCTCCTGCGCCATATAGGCCTACCAGACAACTACATCACAGCGGTAAGAGCACTGTACACATCCCCACAGGCTCAGATAGCCATACCAGGAGCGACCCCGAAACCATTCAAGTTAAGTAATGGCACAAGACAGGGCTGCCCGCTCTCGCCGCTTCTCTTCATATTGGCCCTAGAACCCCTCCTGCACAAGATCAGGGACCACCCTAAAATAAAAGGACTGACAATAGCAACAGAACAATATAAGGTCTCTGCATACGCAGACGACATCATGCTAACGATCACTGATTTGAAAAGTTCCCTCCCAAGCCTGATTCACCTACTAGAGGACTTCACACAGGTATCGGGGTATAAAATAAATCTAGAGAAGTCAGAGGCTATGCCGCTGGGGTTGACGGCAGAGGACGCGGCGCTGATAGGGACGACAACACATATCAAACTAAACCAACAACACATAAAATACTTAGGAGTACGACTGACGACGGACATCACACGACTATACCAGGAAAATTATACGCCAATGATAAAAACGCTAATCAAGGACTTAGAAAAATGGCATGAAAAGCCGATCTCCTGGATCGGTAGGCTTCACGCTATCAAAATGAATGTTTTGCCGAGGATGTTATTCCTGTTCCAGGCACTGCCCATCAAAGTCACGAAAGGGGATCTTCAACTCCTACAAACCACAATAGATAAGTTTGTTTGGGCACACAAAAGACACAGAATAGCCAGACGTACACTCTACAGACCAAAAGGACTGGGGGGATTGGGGCTGCCCAACTTCCATTTATACTATCTATCAGCACAATTAGCCCAAATAATAGAGTGGCATTCACCCCCCGAGACACGTAGATGGGCGGACTTGGAATCACTCATGATGGGATCGGACCTCCCCCAATACTGGATCTGGGTCCCAAAACCAGACAGACCAACACTACGCACAACCTGCCCAGCAATCACCAATTCCATCAGAATATGGAACGCCACCGCCCTTAAATACGCACTGACCAAAACACCCTCACCCCTCACCCCTTACTTGAGAAACAAAGCATTCCCACCCGGCATGAGGGCAAGCGACTTTAAAGGATTGGAACATACGGGCATACAAAGGTACCACCATTTATACAATGGGGACACATTTAAAACGTTTGAGGAGCTCAAACAAAATGCACCACTACAAACAAGAGACCTCTTCAGGTACATCCAATTACGCGATCTCGCAAAACACCCCGAAATAAGAAAGGCAGCTAGGGCCCCACTGACCAGCTATGAGAAATTATGCATCACAGAATCACCACGCAAGGGCTTGATCACCACACTATATGCACAACTCAGCGCCCCAGAAAGAGACGCAGAGCCCCTTACATACATCACCCAATGGGAAAAGGACCTACAACACACATTGGAAGGGGAGGATTGGAGGGACATCTGGGAAGCCGCAGCTAAGGTGTCCATATGTGTAACACTTCAGGAACAGGCTTACAAAACCCTCCTGAGGTGGTACACTACACCAGCCAAATTATATAGAATGGGGAAAACCACCACGGACACATGTTGGAGGGGATGTGGAGAGCGAGGATCCTACATCCACATGTGGTGGACATGCCCCAAAGTGGTAAGATACTGGTCGGACATTGAGACACTGTTGACGACAGTACTAGCTCGACCGATACACAAAGACCCATGGACCTATCTCCTAGCAAAACCACTAGACAACCTGACGGCAAGAGAACAGAAACTAATCAATAAAATTACCTTAGCAGCCAGAAGAGCGCTGACCCAGCAGTGGCTCAGCCCGGACACCCCTCCTATGCACAAAGTCATACACAAAATAAAAGACAACTGTTTGATGGACAAATTGACAGCACAAATACGGAACACCATGGGCACCTTCTCGAAAGTGTGGCAACCATGGGAGGACTATGTAGATAGGACGATACAGATACCATGAGACACACCAGACAGGCTTGACGACACAGTGTCTCATAAGTGCGGCGGGTGCACCCGGTGGGATCCCCTTTCCCCCCCCCCCTCTCTCCCCCCCCCTCCTCCCTAATTACCCTAAAATCAAGTTCAATCTGGAGCGACAGCCTAAACGGCCAAAAGCAAGACGCACTCTTTGTAACAGGGGCATCAAGTGAAATCAACAGACCCCCATTCATACGTTGATAGAATGGACCTACAGCAGTAGTAGGCTTCATGAACAAGGTTATACCTGGGCGTATGCTCACTAAAGCCAGATCTCTAACAATACAACGCAGGACATGGGCACGCCAGGTAGCTTATTAGCACATCGATAGATAATCCACCGGGGTACACACCTAGGAGTAACAGATCAACGGGAGAATGGCAGAGGAGGAGGGGTGGATTACACACTTGTATTGCTCGTAAAATCAGAATAACGTGATGTGTTAATGCAAAGGTACACAGAGATTGGTTGCCACTGTAATGTAAGGAAGATAATGAGCATGTGTGAAAATTGTAATGCTCCATACCTGAACTCAAAAATAAAGAATTTAAAAAAAAAAAAAAAGGGACACTATAGTCACCAGAATACTTTCATATAGCTTAATGTAGTGTTTCTGGCATCTATAGCCTGTCCCAGCAGTCACTAAGACATCTACTAGAGGTCTTCCTAGTTCAGTACTGCATGGAGATGCTAAATGTTCTCCATAAAAGTCCAGGTGGGGTCAACCGTGGCTGAGTAAAGTCACCTTTAAAGTGAGATTGGAGCAGCCAGCCACCTAAAAGGCCATGTTTGTATTCCTGACACTACAGTGTTTCTTTAACCCCTTAAGGACCAAACTTCTGGAATAAAAGGGAATCATGACATGTCACACATGTCATGGGTCCTTAAGGGGTTAAATTACCACATTGTACATATATTTAGCAGTACACGGATAGGAGCATTTTTGTGCTATTTGGTTTACAGATCAAGTGAGAAGAAGTAACCAATCGATGGGAAAAAAGGAGGAGCATTTATAATATATAAATATGGAAATATATATTACTTTTTTTCAATTGCTCCTTCTCCCCCCCCCCCCCCATATTGGTTCCCAGTTAAAGAGACAACATCACTGCATCACTTGACCTTTTTTTTTTTTTTAAATTAGCAAGTAAGCACAAATATACAATAAAGCAAGAAAAGTTTGACAATTATGTAATAAACATTTCTAAACCTACTATAAACTTGGTCAGCTTGCTTAATCTGATAGACCTCTAAATTTCTTCACCCTCCCTCAATTGCGGCCAGTGGCATTTTATTGTGACCAGCCTAAGGTACACCTTTTCAATAATCATTCTGTCTAATCAGCATCTTGATATGCCACACCTGTGAGGTGGATGGATTATCTCGGCAAAGGAGAAGTGCTCATTAACACAGATTTAGACAGACTTGTGAACAATATTTGAGAGAAATAGGCCTTTTGTGAACATAGAAAAAGTCTTAGATCTTTGAGTTCAGCTCATAAAAAATGGGAGCAAAAACAAAAGTGTTGTGTTTATAATTTTGTTCAGTGTATTTTGATAAGTTTTGATAGGTTGTGATCACTACATAAATTGACATAGTCTCAAGTTTGCCTGGTCTGATGAATCAAGTTTTCTTTTAGATTAGATGGATGGCCAGGTGCAGGATGCGCTATAGGCATAAGGAAGGCTGATGGAGGCAGTGTTATGCCCTGGGCAATGTTCTGCTGGGAAAACTTGGGTCCTGCTATTCATGTGGATGTTACTTTGACATGTACCTTCTACCAAGAGATTGTTGCAGACCAAGTACACCAATTCATGGCAATGGAGTTTCATGATTGCAGTGACCACTTTTAGCAGGCTGATGCACCCCTCCACACTGCACACATTACTCAGGAATGGTTTAAGCAACATAACAAAGAGTTCAAAGTGTTGCATTGGCCTCCAAATTCCCCAGATTATAATCTGATTGAGCATCTGTGGGATGCTGGGATGTGCTGATGAACAACAAATCTGATCCATTAAGGCCCCACCTAGCAACTTGCAGAACTTAAATGATCTGCAGCTAATGTCTTGTCAAAAGCACAGGACATGTTCAGAGGTCTTGTAGAGTCCATGCCTCGACTCATCAGTGCTGTTTTGGCAAAAACTGTTTTGGTTTTAATGGTGTGGTTGATCAGTGTATTTACCAGGACAAATTGAAGAGTTAGATAATCTACTAGTTGAAGAAATAGCTAAAATGAAGGGGGAAGTTATCATGATGGGTGACTTTAATCTTCCTGATGTGAATTGGAAAACAAAAATAGCTACTTGTGCCAGGAGCACACATATTCTAAACTCCCTACTGGGATTGTCTCTAAAACAAGTCGTTGAGGAGCCAACTCGTAAAGAGGCCATACTAGATTTAGTGTTAACAAATGGAGATTTGGTATCAGATATTACTGTAGGTGAAAGTTTAGGATCCAGTGATCATCAGTCAGTGTGGTTTAATATAAGAACAGTGACTGAGTCACACCACACAAAAACAAAAGTTTTAGACTTTAGAAAAACAGACTTTTCTAAAATTAGAATATGTGTAAAGGAGTCATTATCAGACTGGAGCAATTTATATGGAGTCCAAAAGAAATGGGATTATTTAAAAGTTGCACTACTGAAGGCAACAGAAAATTGCATTAGGCTTGTCAGTAAAAGCAAAAAATTCAAGAAACCACTGTGGTACTCCGCAGATGTGGCCAAAATAGTAAAAAACAAAAAGTTAGCATTTAGTAATTATAAAAAAACCCAGAGTGAGGAAGACAGAATGACCTATACGATTAGGCAGAAAGAGGCTAAGCAAGTTATAAGAGCTTCCAAATCCCACACAGAAGAGAAAATAGCACAGTCAGTAAAAAAGGGGGACACAACTTTTTTTAGATACATAAATGAGAAAAGAAAAGTAAAACAAGGATTAGTTAGATTAAAAACAAAAGAAGGAAGGTATGTAGATGAGGATAAAGGTCTAGCTGACTGCTTCAATGAATATTTTTGTTCGGTATTTACAGATGAAAATGAAGGAAAGGGACCTCAGTTAAGAAAAAGGATAAATGAGTCATTTATTACACGTGAGTTTACAGAGGAAGAGGTTCTATTTCAACTGTCAAAAGTAAAGACAAATAAGTCAATGGGACCTGATGGAATACACCCAAAGCTATTAAAAGAGCTTAGTGGTGTACTAGCAAAACCATTAACAGATTTATTTAACCAATCATTGATAACAGGAGTAGTCCCAGAAGATTGGAAGTTAGCGAATGTTCTGCCCATTCACAAGAAAGGTAATAGGGAGGAGTCGGGCAACTATAGGCCAGTAAGCCTTACTTCAGTAGTGGGGAAAGTGATGGAAACCATGTTAAAGGATAGGATTGTTGAACATCTAAAAACACATGGATTTCAAGACCAGAGACAACATGGGTTTACTTCAGGGAGATCATGCCAAACTAATCTTATTGATTTTTTTGATTGGGTAACTAAAATTATAGATCAGGGTGGTGCAGTAGACATTGCTTACCTAGATTTCAGTAAGGCTTTTGACACTGTTGCACATAGAAGGCTTATCAATAAACTACAATATTTGAGTTTGGATTCCAATATTGTTGAATGGGTAAGGCAGTGGCTGAGTGACAGGCAACAGAGGGTTGTAGTCAATGGAGTATATTCGAAGCTTGGGCTTGTCACCAGTGGGGTACCTCAGGGATCTGTACTTGGACCCATTCTCTTTAATATTTTTATTAGTGATATTGCAGAAGGTCTTGATGGTAAGGTGTGTCTTTTTGCGGATGATACTAAGATATGTAACAGGGTTAATGTTCCAGGAGGGATAAGCCAAATGGAAAATGATTTAGGTAAACTAGAAAAATGGTCAGAGTTGTGGCAACTGACATTTAATGTGGATAAGTGCAAGATAATGCATCTTGGACGTAAAAACCCAAGGGTAGAGTACAAAATATTTGATAGAGTCCTAACCTCAACATCTGAGGAAAGGGATTTAGGGATGATTATTTCTGATGACTTAAAGGTAGGCAGACAATGTAATAGAGCAGCAGGAAATGCTAGCAGAATGCTTGGTTGTATAGGGAGAGGTATTAGCAGTAGAAAGAGGGAAGTGCTCATGCCATTGTACAGAACACTGGTGAGACCTCACTTGGAGTACTGTACACAGTACTGGAGACCCTATCTTCAGAAGGATATTGATACCTTAGAGAGAGTTCAAAGAAGGGCTACTAAACTGGTTCATGGATTGCAGGATAAAACTTACCAGGAAAGGTTAAAGGATCTTAACATGTATAGCTTGGAGGAAAGACGAGACAGGGGGGATATGATAGAAACATTTAAATACATAAAGGGAATCAACACAGTAAAGGAGGAGACTATATTTAAAAGAAGAAAAACTACCACAACAAGAGGACATAGTCTTAAATTAGAGGGACAAAGGTTTAAAAATAATATCAGGAAGTATTACTTTACTGAGAGGGTAGTGGATGCATGGAATAGCCTTCCAGCTGAAGTGGTAGAGGTTAACACAGTAAAGGAGTTTAAGCATGCGTGGGATAGGCATAAGGCTATCCTAACTATAAGATAAGGCCAGGGACTAATGAAAGTATTTAGAAAACTGGGCAGACTAGATGGGCCGAATGGTTCTTATCTGCCGTCACATTCTATGTTTCTATGTTTCTATGTTTCTACCTTCAGATGTATTCTTTTTTTCTAAAGGCTTTACCATGCTAAGAAATCTCAATCAGAATAGTCTTATTAGTTGGCTTGTAAGCTATATACTATGGGAAGTGATTTGACAGGCAAGTCTCACCTCTTTCAAGACTTGTGTAGGAATTTAGTAACACATAACTTTTACACACAGATTGCAAATTAAGCATTGGGCATTCTTACTTGGAGTGCAATATGGTGTAAGTTCAACCCCAGGGAAAGAGCTCCCTTGGAGGACAAATGGTTCAAGGACACACTGAAGGCCCCTCTGAAGTCCATTTAAATCAACACAACTACAAGGAAAAACCTTGCATAGAACCATCTAGCATGGCGGAGCCTCATTTGCACAGGTAATAATACCACTGAGGTGGGGTGTACTGAATGAAAACAGAATGAAAACAGGAGATTAGTGATGTACCGAACTGTTCGCCGGCGAATAGTTCCCGGCGAACATAGCATGTTCGCGTCCACCACCGCGGGCGAACACATGCGGTGTTCGGTCCGCCCCCTATTCGTCATCATTGAGTAAACTTTGACCCTGTACCTCACAGTCAGCAAACACATTACAGCCAATCAGCAGCACACCCTCCCTAGCAGACCCTCCCACCTACTGGACAGCATCCATTTTAGATTAATTCGGAAGCTGCAACCATTTTATTTATTTATTTTCAATTTTTTTTTTTTTTTGTGCATATAAATGTTACAAGTAGATACTACCCCCAGACACTCTGTGTTACTGCAGATACTCCCTCCAGACACCCTGTGTTACTGCAGATACTCCCCCCAGACACTCTGTGTTACTGCAGATACTCCCTCCAGACACTGACACAGAGCAGAATAGGGACTGTTCCCCCTACATAGGGTCACTTGGCAGATATGGATTGACACCTATCCTAAGGATCCCTGATAAACACTGACACAGAGCCCTCCATGGGTGAAGATGGATTAATTTTTTTTTGTGCTCTGGTTTTTTATTTTATTTTTAAGTTCGACGGGTATGATGGCTTTTTATTTGGCCTTTTTTGGGGCTAAAAAAATGAAGATTTTAGAAGAAGAAGACGTTGAATAGTAAGTTGAATTTTACTTTACAGGGTAGTAATTTTATTCCCCCTTCACTATTTTTTAGGGTGAGGGGGGTAGGTAGGGGCTTTTTTATTTGGCTGTGTGACTAGGGGCTTGGGGACACACACTGCATACACTATACACACACTGCACACACTATACACACACTACACACAATATACACACACTATACACACAATATACACACACACTGTACACACTATACACACACTGTACACACTATGCACACACACACTACACACACTGCATACACACTGCACACACTATACACACACTGCACACTCTATACACACACTACACACACTACACACACACTGTACACACTATGCACACACTGCATACACTATGCACACACTATACACACACACTACATACACACTGCACACACTGCACCCATTATACACACACTACACACACTATACACACAATATACACACAATATACACACACACTATGCACACACTGCACACACTGCACACACTGCATACACTATGCACACACTATACACACACACTACACACACACACTATACACACTCTATACACACACTGCACACACTATACACACACACTATACACACTCACTATACACACAATATACACACACTGTACACACTATACACACTCACTATACACACAATATACACACACTTTACACACTATACACACACTGCATAAACATACATTTAAAAAAAATGCAGCTGTTTTTTACATTTCAAAGTTGGGGAGGGGGGTGCCAAATAAAGGATCCGCCCCGGGTGCCAAATGCTCCAGGTACGCCCCTGTATAGAGGGGAGCCATGTTACTCTGTATATAGAGAGGAGCCATGTTTACACTGTATATAGAGGGGAGCCATGTTACTCTGTATATAGAGGGGAGCCATGTTACACTATATACAGTGGAAACATGGCTCCCTCTATATACAGAGTAACATGGCTCCCTCTATATACAGAGGGGAGCCATGTTTACATGGTATATAGAGGGAAGCCATGTTATTCTGTATATAGAGGGAGCCATGTTTACACGGTATATAGAGGGAAGCCATGTTACTCTGTATATAGAGGGGAGCCATGTTACACTGTATATAGAGGGAGCCATGTTACTCTGTATATAGAGGGAGCCATGTTACTCTGTATAAAGAGGGAGCCATGTTTACACTGTATATAGAGGGGAGCCATGTTTACACTGTATATAGAGGGAACCATGTTACACGGTATATAGAGAGGAGCCATGTTTACACTGTATATAGAGGGAGCCATGTTACTCTGTATATAGAGGGGAGCTGTGTTTAGACTGTATATAGAGGGGAGCCATGTTACTCTGTATATAGAGAGGAGCCATGTTTACACTGTATATAGAGGGGAGCCATGTTACTCTGTATATAGAGGGGAGCCATGTTACACTGTATATAGAGGGAGCCATGTTACTCTGTATATAGAGGGAGCCATGTTTACACTGTATATAGAGGGGAGCCATGTTTACACAGTATACAGAGGGAGCCATGTTACTCTGTATATAGAGGGAGCCATGTTTACTCTGTATATAGAGGACTGTTTGCGGTGCGTTAAACGGGGAGTTTGGTCTGTCACTGTGAAGCGGGCGTAACCCTTACACTACCTGATCGATACAACATCATACCTGATGTTTTAAAGCACGTTATTCCAAACAATTTAGGAATGTTAGGTGATTTCTGCCCTTTATGGATTAAAAGCAGACTCTGCATCAACTGTGTAATTTTCCATGGGAGTTTTGCCATGGATCCCCCTCCGGCATGCCACAGTCCAGGTGTTAGTCCCCTTGAAACAACTTTTCCATCACTTTTGTGGCCAGAAAGAGTCCCTGTTGGTTTTAAAATTCGCCTGCCCATTGAAGTCAATGGCGGTTCGCGCGGTTCGCCGGTTCGCGAACATTTGAGGAAGTTCGCGTTCGCCGTTCGCGAACCGAAAATTTCGGGTTCGCGACAACACTACAGGAGATACACAAATCCAGAGCTGCCTGCACATCACCGATAGTACCATCACATGTCTGCCCAATGTGTGATAGGAGGTTCCATACCCAAATTGGACTGATCAGCCCCTTTCAGATGCACAGAGCCCAGTTATCTTTAATAGATGTCAAGGTCTTCACCGAAAACGATGGATGAACATTCAGCACAATTAGTTAATATTAAATACCTAGACATTAATAGGTTACTAGGACTGCTCGGTCTTTATGATATCTAACAATTTTTCAAGTAGTATTTCCTTTATTTAAGCCAGTTAATGTGTTATTGTTAGTCCACCCACTGTAAAGCACTGCGGAATTTGTTTGCGCTATATAAATAATAATAATAATAGTAATAATATACTCCATCTCTGTCTTTCAGGCCTCATCTTACACTGATACTCAGTGGAGCTCTGCATTTACTATCCTGCAGCAAATCCAACAACCCTCAGGCCTCATCTCACACTCATACTTAGTGGAGCTCTGCATTTAACATCCTGCAGCAAATCCAACAACCCTTAGACCTCATCTCACACTCATACTCAGTGAAGCTCTACATTAAACATCCTGCACCAAATCCAACAACCCCCATGCCTCATCTCACACTCATACTCAATGGAGCTCTGCATTTAACATCCTGCAGCAAATCCAACAACCCTTAGACCTCATCTCACACTCATACTCAGTGAAGCTCTACATTAAACATCCTGCACCAAATCCAACAACCCTCATGCCTCATCTCACACTCATACTAAGTGGAGCTCTGCATTTAACATCCTGCAGCAAATCCAACAACCCTCAGGCCTCATCTCACACTCATACTCAGTGGAGCTCTGTATTTAACATCCTACAGCAAATCCAACAACTCTCAGGCCTCATCTCACACTCATACTCAGTGAAGATCTGCATTTAACATCCTGCAGAAAATCCAACAACCCTCAGGCCTCATCTCACACTCATACTCATACTCATACTCAGTGGGTCTCTGCATTTAACATCCTGTAGCAAATCCAACAACCCTCGCCACTTGGCACCCCACCCACCCAGGTTCCCCCTAAGTTTATAGCATGATCTTCCAGCTGTTTGAGATTCTCCCTCAATTACCTCTTAATTCCCACTATATTTTACCAATAGCTGCTTCTCTCTGTTAACTCTTTAACTTTTAGCCATCACCTCCAAATGACCCCTGCTACCTCTTGTCTCGAATCCCCATGGTATCCTTTAGAGAGTAAGCTCATGGGCTATCTAGCTAAGCACTTTGTATTAAGAGCTCCAATGACTAGTTATCAGCTTACAGGCAGGGCTCTCTCTACCTCTTGTATTTGTCTGTGTATATTGTACGTTCTCTACTAAAAGTACAGCACTGCGGAATCTGTTGGCGCTTTATAAATACCAGTAATAAATAATTAAATATTAGGTTAAAGGGACACTATAGTCACCAGAACAACTATAGCTTAATGTAGTTGTTCTGGTGAGTATAATAGCTCCCTTCGGGCATTTTCATGTAAACACTGTCTTTTCAGAGAAAATAAGGTGAGTTTTAAACTGTTATAAGGGGGTTAAGGGGATGTTTTGATCTTTTATATTTAATAGTATATATGAATATTAAGGAAAATATCATGCTAGAATGTGAGCTATCCCGAGGAAAGAGTTTTTGCATGGTTTTGCACTCAGTTCTATATATCCCTTTGGAATGCAGATCAACTGTCAGATATACTCCAACAAGATGGTCATCAATACCATTTAAAGTGATCCTGTCCCTCTGCAGGCTTTTTTTTTTTTAATCAATACTTTTTGTGTCCCTCTGTTTCCCCTTGCTTTTTTTTTTTAGTACACATTTTTCAGTTGTTTAGTTATATTAAAGTGTCTCTCTCTCTAATATTATTATTATTATTATTATTATTAATAATAATACTTTTTACTGCAATAAACTACACATATTTGTGCTCAGCAATGTCTCATGAGTACATCAGTTCCCCCACATGTATAGGTTTTATGGGTTTTTGGAAATAGTATTCAAAAAGGGGTATGTCTAGTTTTGTTTAATAGCCATTTGGTCACAAATCCTGGCCAAAGTTAGTGTTCATATTTGTTTTTCACACAAAAAAAAAACTGTACTTTCACTGAGGATTTTGTCATCATTATACGTTTTACTGCTCTAAAGCACTCATATTTGTGTTCAACTATGTCTCATGAGTACTTTCTGCCTTCTATGTGTATTTATGTATGTGTATTTATGTATGTGTTTTATGCAATTTAATTCTAAGTGTATTTTGATATTTACATATATGACACTGGTCTGGAGGAGGGCCCAATAGTTAGGGCGTGCTAAGACGCCCTAATGGCATTAAAGCCCTCCCTTTGCAGGATGGTATAGCACACCCTTATGTCCGAAAGGAGTTAAAAAGATTTGTGAATCAAAGAGAACGAAAACCAATGGAGTGTTCCAGCCAGGGCCGGCTCGAGGCATTGTGCTGCCTGGGTCCAAGCATGAAATGCTGCCCCCCTGCAACAAAACCAAACCAACGATGCAGTGTGTGTATTGTGTGCGGTGTGTGCAGAGTGTGTATTTGTTTAGTGGAAGCAGTGGATTGGGTGTGTGTCTATTTCATTGCATGTTTGTGTATAATGGATGCAGTGTTTGTGTGTATAGTGGATGCAGAGTGTGTGTATGGAAGTGGATGCAGCGTGTGGATAGTGGATGCAGTGTGTGGATAGTGGATGCAGTGTGTGGATAGTGGATGCAGTGTGTATGTGTAGTGGATGCAGTGTGTGTGTGTGTGTGTGTAGTGGATGTAATGTGTGTGTGTGTGTAGTGGATGTAGTGTGTGTGTAGTAGATGCAGTGTGTATGTGTTTGTAGTGGATGCAGTGTGTATGTGTTTGTAGTGGATGCAGTGTGTGTGTAGTGGATGCAGTGTGTATGTGTTTGTAGTGGATGCAGTGTAGGCGGCCCGGGCCCTGCTCCAGATTTCTTAAAGGTACAGGGACTGGAGCCAATGGATGGGCCGGCCCTGGTTCCGGTTAATTACTCTACGTTAAAACTTTGTTACAGAAATGCTCATTATTACTAACTCTCTATATATGCTTAGATTCCCATATACTTCTTCCACAGGGCAGTAACGATTTCAATGCAGCTGATATATATATACTTTCAGTGTCTCTGATTAACTGGTGCATCTATTCACCCTACTGTAGAAATGCCATTACCTGCTGAAAAGTCAAGTATCATCCAAGTCATATGTTCAAGCCGTCTATGCTAAACCTTAACATAGAAACGGATTTACAGTTCCCCCCGACAGCAGCTGAAACTCATCGTACGAGCATTAGAAATCAATGTGTCTGTGTTATACAGCCATGCCTGGATCAGTGTACTATAGCAATGCCACAGAATATAAATTATTAGGAAGATGAGAGAGGAAGCAGTGTGCCTTGGATACAATTCCTACGGCTATTGGAATTTCTATCGAGTTGCTTCTTTATTGCTTTTTCGCTGACATATTATGAGTGCCTACTTCATCAGTACTGTTAATGTTCTGTTTGACATTGGTCGGAATGAAATGGAGTTCTTTGGGCGTGAATATTTACCGCAGATGTGAATACAGTGACTATATATTTCAAGCCATTTTTCCAATTACTCAAGTACCATTTTTTAAAATCTTTCTACAAAAAGAAAAATACAACTGTAACAGATCATGGTCTCTAAACTTTAATCTTACAAATCTAGAGAGTTCCATGCAATTAAAGAAAGCAAGCATATTTTTCAAGGTAACGAAGTGCATTCAAGATACAAAGGAGAGCATGTAAAAACAACACAAGTTGTTTGTGAAAAAAGGTCTCACTAATGAATGTTGTGTAAAATGTTTATCTGAGCTCTGATCACTAAAAATCTATGTAAAGGAGAAAACTGTGCTTTTGTGATAGTGAATAAAAAGTATGGGGCAAAAAAAACTAAACATTAGTTGAACAAAATAGAGTTTTAAAAGTACTACTTACCATCTGTGGCGGCCACTCGACTAGAGACATGAGTTTCAACGCCAAGTATGTCCTTTCCCCTTCCCAGGATTTCCGTCAGCACTGTCTTCAGTGATTATAGCAGGATAGAGTGATATAGCTTTAGCCCCCAGACATTAGCCAAGACTTAATGCTGGGAAAAGACTGGTTTATTCAGGGCAAGGCACACTCAATTTATACATATACCCCAGCATGGGATCTCCATACAATGAAATACAAACCCCTCCCAGGCATCATTGTGTCTGGGAGATAATTAAGTCAAAGACCGGTAACTCAATTATCTCTGAGTTACAGTGAACCACAGAGAAAATATCCAAAACCACACTCCATTTCCACATGAATCCCCCCAAATTTTTATATCCACGCATAGCCAGGATTCGAGCACCAATGTTGTCCAAATAGAGCTCGGATTCATTAGGTGGAACGGAATCGCCATCCGTGTAAAGTTTTCACGATGTCCACGCACGTTTAGGGGTCAGAGGCCACCCTCTGACCAATCACAGCCAAAGGAGGGATATTTAAATGCCTAAAGTTCCCTAGGTTATTGCCCTATCGTGGTTTTCGTTCCTGGCCCGAGAGTGCGTTTTCTTGTCCTGTTTTTGATATTCCCGGTATTTTGACCTTGGCTATTCCTGACTATTCTGATTTCTGGTTTCCCTGACTTGGCTGTTTAATGGTATTGTATATTTCTGGCTTCCTTGACCTCGGCTATCCCTTGACCATTCTTTATCTTTAACGTATTAGTCCGTCCAGTGTAAGAACCGGTTTACGTTCTATAATTTTCTGTACTGTCTATGAAGATGTTACATAGTTCTGCGTGCTGGACCACACTAGCAGTCGTGACACGAATACTCACCCATGGTTCTTGGGAGCGTAACTTCTTCTCATCCTCCGCAATATCAGTCTACAAGATATTGCTCTCTCCTGGTGCACCTCCTACCTCTCCCAGCGCTCTTTCAGTGTTTCTTTCTCTGGCTCTGCTTTTTCTCCCCAACTCCTCTCTGTTGGTGTCCCCCAAGGTTCAGTCCTTGGTCCCCTACTGTTCTCCATCTATACTGCCTCCCTTGGTAAACTCATTAGCTCCTTTGACTTCCAATATCATTTCTATGCAGATGACACGCAAATCTACCTGTCCTCTCCTGATCTTTCCTCGTCCCTCTTGACTAGTGTCTCTGACTGCCTCTCTGCTGTTTCTGACTGGATGGCTGCCCACTTCCTTAAACTAAACTTGACCAAAACTGAAATTCGGGTCTTTCCTCCCTCAAGTGTTGTTACTCCTGTGTCTGTCTCCCTCCAAGTCAACGGTGCTACCATCAGCTCCACCACGCAGACTCATTGCCTAGGTGTTCTCTATGACTCTGACCTCTCCTTCAATCCTCATGTTCAATCTATCGCCAAATCCTGTCGTCTCAAAAACTTTGCACGCATCCGCCCCTACTTAACGCCAGATGCGACTAAGGTGTTGGTCCATTCCACTGTCCTTTCTCGCCTTGACTACTGTAATCCACTACTCAGTGGTCTTACGTGCTCCCAAATTGCGCCGTTACAGTACATATTGAATGCGGCGGTGAGGCTCATTTTCCTGTCCGCCCGCACCTCCCATGCCTGACCCTTCTGTCAGTCCCTACATTGGCTTCCTATAAAATATAGAGCTCAATTTAAAATTCTGGTTCTTGCTTTCAAATCTCTGCATAATGCTGCTCCCACCTATCTATCCTCCCTTATACACAAGTATGTCCCGTCTATGCCCTTACGATCTGCTGAAGACTTACGTCTATCTTCTGTCCGTACTCCCACCTCTGATGCTCGTCTTCAAGATTTCTCGAGGGCTGCACCGTTCCTGTGGAACTCACTTCCCTACTCCGTTAGATGCTCACCCAGTCTCCACTGCTTCAAAAAATCGTTAAAAACACACTTCTTCTTAAAAGCCTATCAATTCAACTGTTAATAGCTCCCAACTGATTCCTCTTCTGCAACTGTCACTAGTCTAATACTATCCTTACCTTTTGTGTCATTTTACCCCACTCCCTCTAGCATGTAAACTCATTGAGCAGGGCCCTCAACCCCTCTGTTCCTGTGTGTCCAACTTGTCTGGTTACAACTACATGTCTGTTCGTCCACCCATTGTAAAGCGCTGCGGAATGTGACAGCGATCTATAAATATCATAATAATAATAATAATAATAATAATGTTCAGTATGTTCGTATAAGTCCTTTTCCCGAAAAGCGCTCTCCAGGCTTATTTCGGAGGGAAGCAGGCAGCGGTACAAATTTAGCGGTGTTCGCGAGGTAGGGTGTTCGATTTCAGTTCCATGCATTCGCCGTCTGAGTTCCGCTGCCTGCATTTGCGAAACCAACAACGTTCCACATAACACATGGGTTCGCTCATACGAATGGCGGCCACCCAGAAGAGCATTTAAGTTAATGGGTTCTATAAAGTTAATGAGCAAGGGAGTGGTCTGGGTTCAGGGGGTATAAAAGGGAAAAACAGGTCTTTGTTCAGTAACCGAACAACCAGGGTTATAACCAAAATGGAAAGTTTAGTGATGGGGTGTTATGACACACCATGTATTTTAAAGCAGCTATGACATGTTTTTTTTTTTTCAATTTTCCTTTACTTATGCATCTTGTATTGCAATGATTATACTTCCCTATTTGCCAGTTGTCTTTAATTATATTACTTATCTTTTCTTCTTTACACTGGATCTTAATACCTGGATGTCTGCTTTTTGTTTTCATCTGCTCACAATGTCTGCAGTTTTCCCTTCCATGGGATTCTTTTGACTGATTCATTGTGGGCAAATTAATTTAAGTTCCACCTATTGCAAAATTTTGCCACATATCATACTCCTTGTGCAAAAAAGTAGTCCTTACCTTTTCTTATGTATAACTAAAAAAACTAAGGCGAATTTAAAAAAATTAAAAACAAGAAGACATAGAACATCAAAATAGGATTAATTTGAGGGGTGAAGCCAGCCGAAGAAGAGAGATGTTGTACTCTTATTAGCTCCATGCCTCAAACAGTCAAATTCAGCAGATTCAGAGCCGAAAACAGGCACTTACCTGCTTAAATACTCCTCTTGGATCCAGGAGGGTGTTATGGGATGCAAAAAAAAAAAAAAAAACACAAAAGCTGACAAAGGTCCATCCACCCAAGACAATGGAAAAAGGTGCAACCACTTGCATTGCCCTGCTGGAGGTCACACCACTTACTTATGACTCAAGAATAAACTCAGTGGAGCAAAATCCTGCGAAACTCACAAAACAACAACTGGCAACCGCCAATAGGGTCAAAGCACTAGAGGACCAACAAAGGTGCTACAATTTAGGGTATTCCAGACTCTGTAGATACCTTTGGTCTGACTGAGGTAGTATCCGACCGGTTAGATTTCTGCTTCGCTCCCTGCACAGAGCAGTGATGTCCTGAGCCATCTCCCTGTGTGGTCTACTAAGCAGAGTGGCTGCAGTGTTTTGTCAGAATTCCAACCGAATTGCATTGGCAATTCTCGTTTACTAAAGCCAAATGCGATCACAATTCGGTCGATCTGACTGATTCTGTAACATTTATTCAGAGTTCAGATAAGAAACTCTAAACTTATGGGAATTAAATTGTTGGAACATATTCCTAAGTGATCACCAGACCTCTGCAATGGACAGACCGAGTCACACCCTTCCAGTACTGTAAGCCACTCTTGATAGAGAGACAAGGGAGTCAGTTCAGAAAATATTTGATCTCTATGAAAAATAACAATGGTTTTATAATAATACGCAAGGGGGGAGGAGGGGTATAGGGGAGTATCTTTAATAACCAATAAAAAACTGACAACTATTAATTAACAGAAATGACAGATTGTACATACATCATGGTATGGGCATGTCATGAACCATTGATATAAAAAGTATCTAGGAGGCATTACTAGTTACAAAGAAAGGTAAAAAAAAAAAAGTAAATCTCTTAAAAACGGCGCCTCAGAGGGGATGTGATAACATTATACAAATATATTCCTGGCCAGTACAAGCCATTATCTGGAAATCTATTCATAAACAGGGCTATACATAGGACACAATGTCACACATTTAGGCTGGAAGAAAGGAGATTTCATCTAAGGCAAAGAAAAGTTTTTTTTACAGTAAGAGCAATAAGGATATGGAATTCTCTGCCGGAAGAGGTGGTTTTATCAGAGTCCATACAGATGTTTAAACTTCAATTGGATAAATACTTGCAAAAACACAACATACAGGGATATAATTTCTAATTAGTGGGGTAAATGCTGCTTGAACCAAGGAGACATCTGACTGCTATTTTGGGATCTAGAAGGAATTTTTTCCTAGTTTGTTGCAAAATTGGAAGCGCTTCAGACTAGGTTTCTGTGCCTTCTTTTGGATCAACAGCAAAAACATGCAAGGAAGGCTGAACTTGATGGACGCAAGTCTCTTTTCAGCTATGTAACTATGTAACTAGGTGGAGACTTCTTAGAAGACGAGTATATAGCGGTAGTGTCTTCTTAGAATATGGTAGTGTCTTCTTAGAATAGTAGAGACACAGATGGTCATGTGCTAAGACTGTGTATGTAATGTTCTGGAGTGGTCAGGTGCAAAACTATGTATGTAATGTTCTTGCAATATACAAGGCTGTTAGTCTTATGATTCAGCCAAACAGGAATTAACCCTATAACAATCTATATCACCGTTATCATAAATTATCATTCACTTGCTATTTGTAGATGATAATTTGAAGAACTAGTTGCCTGATGACAGCACAAGCAGCCAGAAGACAAATAGCTAAAAAAAAAAAACCTTGGCAGCGTGAGTGTTAATCATGTGGTTGCTGGCCAGCGCTTGTTAGCTAGCTGCCACATGGAAAAAGTAAAACAAAATAAAAACAAAAATTAGCAAACTAAAAAACTATGGGGGCTCAATATTACCCCCTTAACGACGAGTGACGGACGAGGTCCGTCACATTTAGGGGATTGCCTTAACGATGAGTGACGGACCTCGCCCGTCACCCGTTAAAATTAACCCCAGATCGCCGCAATCGCGGCGATCGTGGGGTTAATGGTGCTTCGGTCTGCCTCTGCATTAGAGGCAGACCGGGAGCACCGGATCGGGCTGTCAGAGTACATGTGCCCGCTCTGACAGCATGCCAGAGCGGGCACATGTGCTCTCTATACTCACCTCCGCCTCCCTGCACTTTCTGGTTCTGTGTGAAGTGCAGGGAGCCGGATCTTCAGTGATCCTGCCCCCTGGTGACAAAACAATAAAGTTAAATTAAAATCCCACCCCCCTTTACCCCCCTTTACCCATTTTAATATAAAATTAACCCCTTCCCTGCCAATTGATCACTGACTACAGTGATCAATTGGCAGGGATTACATTTTACTATGATCTGATTTTTTTTTTAACCCCTGAGGGTTAATTATTTTTTTTTTTAACCCTCAGGGGTTACATTTATTTTATTAATTAATTTAAATTTTTTAAAGTTATAAATTTAGCTAGCTGGGGAGGGTGGAAGTTAGTGGGGAATTGGGGGATTTAGTATTAGGCTAACTAGGGGTTAACGTTAAAAAAGTTTAAAAATAAGCTTTAAAAAGTTAAAAAATTAAGTTAAAAAAGTTTTAATAACGTTTAAGTAAAAAATGTAAAAAAATAAACCCTTTACTTACCAGCTTAGTCCAAATAAAAATTAACCCCTTCCCTGCCAGTCGATCACTGCCTACAGTGATCAAAATACAGATCACAGTATTATACTGTGATCTAATTTTTTTTTAACCCCTGACGATTAACTTTTATTTATTTTTTAACCCTCAGGGGTTAAATTTATTTAATTAACTAATTTAAATATTGTATAATTAAATATTTTGCTAGCTGGGGTGGGAGTTATGGGAAAATGGTTAGCTAGTTAGGGGTTAACGTAAAAAAAAAAGCTTAGAAAAATGTTAAATCTGTAAAAAAAGTTTTACGAAAGTTTAGGAAACTTTAAAAAAATTAATAAGCAAAACAAAAGTTTAAAAAATAGTTTTAAAAAGTAAAAAAAGTTTTAAAAAGTAAAAAAATAAATTTAATAACGCTCATTACCACTACACCTGGTACAAGCTAGCGGAAAAATGATCCAACGCTAAGGTTCAAAATATGCCTTTTAAAATACCCTGGGATGTCTTCTTTAAGAAATGGTATGGCTTTATGGGGTATTTGGTTTATATAGCCTGGTAAAATACTCTAAAATGGGACATGGGCACAGCGTAAAAATGTAAAGTTTGAAAAAAAATGGAATGGCTGTGTCCCAAATGTGCCCCTCCGATGTCCACATATGCCTGGCAAAGGTACATACGGGGGTATTTTTGTACTCAGCAGACATAGCTGAGCAACATATGAAGTATTATACAGTGGTAGTACACATAAGGTTTGCAAAATATACTGTGCAAACTCACTTTGTGTGTCAAAAAAGCAGAAAAAACGCTTATTACCACTACACCTGGTACAAGCTAGCGGAAAAATGATCCCACGCGAAGGTTCAAAATATGTCTTTTGAAATACCCTGGGATGTCTTCTTTAAGAAATGGTATGGCTTTATGGGGTATTTGGATTATATAGCCTGGTAAAATACTCTAAAATGGGACATGGGCACAGCGTAAAAATTGAAAGTTGGAAAAAAAAATTGAATGGCTGTGTCCCAAATGTGCCCCTCCGATGTCCACATATACCTGGCAAAGGTACATACGGGGGTATTTTTGTACTCAGCAGACATAGCTGAGCAACATATGAAGTATTATACAGTGGTAGTACACATATGGTTTGCAAAATATACTGTGCAAACTCACTTTGTGTGTCAAAAAGGCAGAAAAAAACGCTTATTACCACTACACCTGGTACACGCTAGCGGAAAAATGATCCCACGCTAAGGTTCAAAATATGCCTTTTGAAATACCCTGGGGTGTCTACTTTAAGAAATGGTAGGCCTTTGTGGGGTAGTTTGAATTTAAAACCTGCGAAGATGCTTGGAAATTGCACTTAGGCCCGGCGTCAAAATTCAAAGTTCGGTAAAAACTGATATGGCTTGGTCTCCTATATGGCACTGTAGCTTCACGAAATAGTGCCATAGACATACAATGGGGGTGTCCTTTTACTCAGAAGACTTAGCTGAGCATAATTTGGGGGGTTTGAGCTTAGTGGCACATATGAAATATACAAAATGCCCAGCAAAAATGCAATCCGTATGTAAAAAATGCACAAAATTATTTTTTACCACATACTTTGGCATGTAATGGTAAAAAAATGGGGGCATGTTAAGGCACAATATGCACCTTATGACATACCCTGGGGTGTCTACTTTTACAAATGGTAGGCCTTTGTGGGTTTTTTTTGAACAGTCAAACTGTTATAATACCCCAAATGGAAGCATAGGCTCATTAAATCCGTCTCTCAAAATTCTACTGTGAATACTGAAAAGGACAGGTCTCCTATATGGCACTGTAGCTTCACGAAATAGTGCCATAGACATACAATGGGGGTGTCCTTTTACTCAGAAGACTTAGCTGAGCATAATTTGGGGGGTTTGAGCTTAGTGGCACATATGAAATATACAAAATGCCCAGCAAAAATGCAATCCGTATGTAAAAAATTCACAAAATTATTTTTTACCACATACTTTGGCATGTAATGGTAAAAAAATGGGGGCATGTTAAGGCACAATATGCACCTTATGACATACCCTGGGGTGTCTACTTTTACAAATGGTAGGCCTTTGTGGGGTTTTTTTGAACAGTCAAACTGTTATAATACCCCAAATGGAAGCATAGGCTCATTAAATCCGTCTCTCAAAATTCTACTGTGAATACTGAAAAGGACAGGTCTCCTATATGGCACTGTAGCTTCACGAAATAGGGCCAAAGACATACAATGGGGGTACCGTTGTACTCAGCAGAAGTAACTGAACACATAATAAAACTTTGTACAGGAATAGCACACACCAACTTTACAAAATACACATGAGAAGTTCTTTGTTATAAGTTTGTGTGCGAAAACCCCCAAAAAACACAATTTTACTCCAATATTTAGCAGAGGTTGGCGGTAAAATGGCTACGTAGAAAGTGTCAAAACAACCTTAGGTAAATAGCCTGTGGTGTCTACTTTATATAAATATATTCTTTTGTGTGGCAATTTTGTTTTCTTTTATGGCTATAAAGCTTACAAGACAAACATACCAAATTCTAAAATCGCTCCATATTAAAAGTTTATTTTACTCCTTGTGCTTTGTGACCTGTAACTACCAAAAAAAAAATGAAAATCCCAGACACATTATATATTCTGTAAATCAGAACAACTAAATGAATTTATTTTTAATTACTTTCCTTAACCTGCACTAATTAGGCACACATTATTATTGCAAAAACTGTAAAAAAAATCAATTTTTTTTCATTTTTTTTGCATTTTTCTGTATTTTTTTTATAATAAATAAGCATGTATATATATATATATGTTACATCAAATGAAAGCCCTTTCTGTCCTTTAAAAAACGGTATATAATATGCGTCGGTGCAATAAATTAGTCAAATGCAAATTGCAGTTGAACGCAAACAGCAAAAAATGCAAAAAATGCCGTTGTCACAAAGTGAAAGACAAGCTTCCGAAGCTCTGTCCTTAAGGGGTTACACCCATATTGGTATAAGCGAGGTATGTATCCTCCCTATGCTCTATCTGGGAGCATGTCTACTAAACATTAAAATTAGCATCTGGGCAGCCAACCTGGGGGACTGAGAAATAACAGGGGGACATAGTCCCCTCTTCCCCCAAATTTTAAGGGTGGTGGACCCATTGTCCTATCCCACAGCCCCTACGCATACTAACGTTATATGAATATAGCAGAGGGTTCTAGTGTTCTGTGAAAGTAGTGGCCATATTCTTAGGTATTTTCACATACACTTCATTTAAAAAATGCCATATCTTTTCATAACATGCTGCAAGGATTCTTATAATAATAAAAATGTGAAATTGACGAACAACTATTTGATTAGTAAATAAGTACTATTGCTAAACACAAACACATACAATTGTAGTCTCTTGTAATACAAGATGTTTTAATACATACATGGTATTTTTGGTGTGTGTGTGTGTGTCTATGTCTGTTAGGCTTCTGCATGGCGATGAAATTCAACCCAGTCCAGTCATATGTTCCCAAAATAGAACATTTTATGTAACACCTGAATTTTGGCCATGTCGATTCTCTTAGCAGAAGTTTGGTACCAAAATTTTAAACAAATGAACGAAAGCGGCATGAAAATGGATCAATCAGTGTACTTCACAATGTATGACATGATTTATTATTATATAAATATTTAGAAGTACACTATTAGTAGGATGTTCCTACCATTTTGTTCACAGATCATGAGAAAAGTAAGCACTAGAGGGAAATATAGGAGCAATTAAAAAAATATATATATTATATTATTTATTAATATATTATATAGTTATTAAATATTTTTCATTGCTCCTCCTTTTGCTCACTTCTCACTTAATCTAGTTGCTCTCCCATCAATCATCATTTTTCCAATCACTCATTCTTCCATGGACAGAATTTAGCATCATGAATCAAAATGAGCATGTTAGGCCATTGTGTGTTTTGGCTGGTTTGTGATACAGATAAATTTCTGGAATTCGAACCCAATCGGCTCAAATTCAAATGAATTGCAGTTTGAACCGAAACGACTCTCCAAGTCTAATGTCAGTAAGAAGCCAATTTGCACGTTCTTAACGCCAGTTGGCAGCAGAGCAGCTGTAATGTATATCAGGGAAAACAAATAGATGTTTTACAAAGAGGTCTGAAATGTACAATAGCTTGAAATTGACAAGTATTTTAATTCTGCTGTGTCCACTAAATCATAATCAAGACCACGTGCACACATATCGTGAAGAAAATTGGACAGGTTCACTTATAGTTGACAAATGGTAAATCGCAAATTCACATTTCCCAAGGTTGTGCTCCTGAGTTTAGTCCTTGTTGGTGTATAACTGGATATTTTAGGGAAGTTTGGAGATGGTGTCCAATATTGGATTTGCAAAAGATTGTTAAAATGAAGAGCTTGTAAAATAACATACACATTAAAGAAGCACTAAAGTGTCAGGAACACAAACATGTATTCCTGAGCCTATGGTGTTAAAACCACTATCTAGCCCCCTTGGCCCTTTTTCCTCCCTAAAGATAGTAACATGTTACTTGTATTCAAGTCTGAAGCTGCTGCCTGTGAACTTCCTCTGACCTCTGACATCATCAGAAGTGGTGGCCTGATCCAATCACACTGCTTCTCCATAGGATTGGCTGAGACTGACAAAGAGGCAGATCAGGGGCAGAGCCAGCACAATTCAAACACAGCCCTGGCCAATCAGCATCTCCTCATAGAGATGAATTGAATCAATGAATCTCTATGAGGAATGTTCAGTGTCTGCATGCAGAGGGAGGAGATACTGAATGTTTGGATGCATTTTAGGCAGTCATGACCCAGGAAGGATCTCTAACAGCAATCTGAGGAGTGGCCATTGAAGTTATCACTAAGCTGTAATGTAAACACTGCATTTTCTCTGAAAAGACAGTGTTTACAGCAAAAAGCCTGAAGGAAATGATCCTACTCACCAGAACAAATTCAATAAGCTGTAGTTGTTCTGGTGACTATAGTGTGCCTTTAAACTTGAAGACAGTTATTCGCGAAAGTAAGAATTGTCAGAAATTCAAGTGGATTCAAAGTGAAATTTAAGGTCATAATAGCCAAACTTGAAACATTCTCCAAGTAATGTGGCCTTTAATTTGAAACTCAATTTGAATTCTCAATAATGTCCACTTTCGTGAATAACCTGATTGTGGGTAATGCCTACTATTTGCAATACTCATGCACACTCTTATTACTGCTACAACCACTTACATATTATTGTATACAGGGAGTGCAGAATTATTAGGCACATTTTTTGACCACATCATCCTCTTTATGCATGTTGTCTTACTCCAAGCTGTATAGGCTCGAAAGCCTACTACCAATTAAGCATATTAGGTGATGTGCATCTCTGTAATGAGAAGGGGTGTGGTCTAATGACATCAACACCCTATATCAGGTGTGCATAATTATTAAGCAACTTCCTTTCCTTTGGCAAAAATGGGTCAAAAGAAGGACTTGACAGGCTCAGAAAAGTCAAAAATAGCTTTCTTAAAATTGCAAAGCTTCTGTAGCGTGATCATCGAACAATCAAGCGTTTCATTCAAAATAGTCAACAGGGTCGCAAGAAGCGTGTGGAAAAACCAAGGCGCAAAATAACTGCCCATGAACTGAGAAAAGTCAAGCGTGCAGCTGCCAAGATGCCACTTGCCACCAGTTTGGCCATATTTCAGAGCTGCAACATCACTGGAGTGCCCAAAAGCACAAGGTGTGCAATACTCAGAGACATGGCCATGGTACGAAAGGCTGAAAGATGACCACCACTGAACAAGACACACAAGCTGAAACGTCAAGACTGGGCCAAGAAATATCTCAAGACTGATTTTTCTAAGGTTTTATGGACTGATGAAATGAGAGTGAGTCTTGATGGGCCAGATGGATGGGCCCGTGGCTGGATTGGTAAAGGGCAGAGAGCTCCAGTCCGATTTAGACGCCAGCAAGGTGGAGGTGGAGTACTGGTTTGGGCTGGTATCATCAAAGATGAGCTTGTGGGGCCTTTTCGGGTTGAGGATGGAGTCAAGCTCAACTCCCAGTCCTACTGCCAGTTTCTGGAAGACACCTTCTTCAAGCAGTGGTACAGGAAGAAGTCTGCATCCTTCAAGAAAAACATGATTTTCATGCAGGACAATGCTCCATCACACGCGTCCAAGTACTCCACAGCGTGGCTGGCAAGAAAGGCTATAAAAGAAGAAAATCTAATGACATGGCCTCCTTGTTCACCTGATCTGAACCCCATTGAGAACCTGTGGTCCATCATCAAATGTGAGATTTACAAGGAGGGAAAACAGTACACCTCTCTGAACAGTGTCTGGGAGGCTGTGGTTGCTTCTGCACGCAATGTTGATGGTGAACAGATCAAAACACCGACAGAATCCATGGATGGCAGGCTTTTGAGTGTCCTTGCAAAGAAAGGTGGCTATATTGGTCACTGATTTGTTTTTGTTTTGTTTTTGAATGTCAGAAATGTATATTTGTGAATGTTGAGATGTTATATTGGTTTCACTGGTAAAAATAAATAATTGAAATGGGTATATATTTGTTTTTTGTTAAGTTGCCTAATAATTATGCACAGTAATAGTCACCTGCACACACAGATATCCCCCTAAAATAGCTAAAACCAAAAACAAACTAAAAACTACTTCCAAAAATATTCAGCTTTGATATTAATGAGTTTTTTGGGTTCATTGAGAACATGGTTGTTGTTCAATAATAAAATTAATCCTCAAAAATACAACTTGCCTAATAATTCTGCACTCCCTGTATGATGCCATACAAAACTGGTATATTTGCACATTTTAAAGGTACACTGCAGTGGTAGAAGAGCCCTAACACTCCAAGGGTTTTTAAACTATTTGCAGTACAGGACTTGATTCATTGGCTTAGAATTCATAGCTGATGCTCTTAGACAATGATCAGACACGGCACTGGAAGTTAACCGAAACTCTGTGCAGGAGCCTCCAGATCTTCTGGGCATTGGGATTGGTACCCAGCGGACCCCAGGTAAATTGCCAAGCCATTATAAGATGGTGTGACTACTTACCCTGGAAGGACTCCAGGGCATTGCATGCACCATAACCACTACAGTACGCTGTCATGGTTATTGTTCTTGGAGTGCTCCTTTAAGAGAAAGTTTAATCATTCTTTTTCAAGTGAATTATATTACATTTAGTTAGCGGCATTAGTTAGCGGCACTGGTCCTATAAAGTGAATCTTATATTAACTGCAGTTTAGTGTTCCATCCATCTGACACTCCTGTCAAAAACTAAGAATTACACATCTTAAAATCAGGTCCTGTAATAGTATAACATCTTCTTTACATCAGTGATTATGTGTGAATCATCCTATGGTGATTCTGTCGCTCAGGCTCTGATTTGAGTACTGTAAATCTGTGTGTTATAAGATGGATCTTAATTAGAAGATTTAATTTCCACAGTTTGCAGCATCATTAACACCTCCTGCTAAATGTCCTTTTCTATTCATGCTATATAGTGGCCTTGCTGAGCAGCCTAATTTTGTACTCTCATTAGTGACAGTTTTATATGTTGCCGGGGGTGAAATCAGAATTGTGATATTTGCGTGTTTAATCCAAATAACTTACTTTTCTATAAGATTTCCTTCCTCTCCCTTTGTAAAGCCAGAGTACAACCCCAATACCATCCTTAGGACATGACAGAGAGGGATTATGAAAGCTGTGAAATATGAAGAATAAATCAAACCAAAACGTTTTTTTTTTTTATGGATGCTGTAGAAATTAAATGCATGTTGTTTATTACTGTAGCTTATTTTATTCACTATATCCAATGAAACCTGCTTTATTTCTATATATTTTGTACACTACAAGGAAAGCACAGAGTAATATTCACATGGATGTGGTTGGCCCTGAATTATCTGGCTATTAAATAACTAAATCCTTGCTGCTGCTACTGATTAGGCACAATCATCAGTGGGATTTAGTGATGTCCCAGACGGTTCGCTGGCGAATAGTTCCTGGCGAACATCGCTTGTTCGCGTTCGCCACGGATGGTGAACATATGCGATGTTCGGTCCGCCCCCTATTCGTCATCATTGAGGAAACTTTGACCCTGTACCTCACAGTCAGCAGACACATTCCAGCCAATCAGAAGCAGACCCTCTCTCCCAGACCCTCCCACCTCCTGGACAGCATTCATTTTCCATTCATTGTGAAGCTGCATTCTTAGTGAGAGTAGGGACAGTGTAGCTGCTGCTGATTTGATAGGGAAATTGATAGCTAGGTAGTATTCAGTGTCCACTACAGTCCTGAAGGACTCATCTGATCTCTGCTGTAAGGACAGTACCCCAAAAAGCCCTTTAAGGGCTAGAACATCAGTCTGCTTTTTTTTCTGTGTAATGTAATTGCAGTTGCCTGCCGGCCAGCCTGTGTGTCAGGCTCACAGCGTATACTGTGCCCACTTGCCCAGTGCTACCATTCATATCTGGTCTCACAATAGCTTGCATTTAAAAAAAATCAAAAAACTTTTTTGACTGTAATATAATAGCAGTCAGTTTCCTTCACATGTGTGCGTTTCAGGGCCTGCCAGGGCACAGTGTCACAGTGTCACACCAGTACAACTCATATCTGGTGTAACAGTAGAGTACATTTTGACTGTAATAGATTGAATAGCAGTTAGTTGTCTGCAAGCGTGTGTGTCAGGCCTACAGCGTCTACTCTGCCAACTTCTGCCAGTGCACAGTGCCACTCATATCTATTGTCACAGTAGCTTGCACGCATAGTAACACTAATCGAAAAAAAAATGACAGGCAGAGGCAGGCCACCCCGCAGGGGCCATCGTGGTTGTGGTGCTGTGATTCCCTTTGGCCCTAGAATAATGCCCAGTGTTCAGAGGCCACGTACCCTGAACTGGAAAAGTTCTGAGGACATAGTTGACTGGCTAACACAGGACACCCAATCTTCTACAGCTTACGCTCGGAACCTTGATGCACAATCCTCCTCCAGCTTTGCTTCCGGCACCTCTCAAGTTACCACTCGCCCGCCTGCCGCCACCACCAACACTAGCACCACAGCCGCTTCACTTGGTATGTCAGAGGAGTTATTTACACATCAGTTGGTAGAAATGAGTGATGCGCAAGCATTATTGCCAGAGGATGTAGATAACAGGGATATGTCTCAGTCAGGCAGCATTACACACATGGACGTACGGTGTGATGATGATGATGTTGTACCCGCTGCTGCTTCCTTTGCTGAGTTGTCAGATACAAGTGAAGCGGTTGATGATGACGATGCGTCCGTGGATGTCACGTGGGTGCCCGCTAGAACAGAAGAAGAACAGGGGGAAAGTTCAGATGGGGAGACAGAGAGGAGGAGACGAATTGGAAGCAGGGGAAGGTCGTCGCAAGGAGCTAGTAGCACAGTCAGACAGCATGCATCGGCACCCGGGGTCAGCCAGACAGCACGCCAATCAACGCATGCTGTTGCCACCACCAGAATACCGTCATTGCAGAGATCAGCAGTGTGGCATTTTTTTTGTGTGTCTGCCTCTGACAACAGCGATGCCATTTGCAACCTGTGCCAAAAGAAACTGAGTCGTGGGAAGTCCAACACCCACCTAGGTACAACTGCTTTGCAAAGGCACATGATCGTACATCACAAACGCCTATGGGATCAACACATGAGTACAAGCAGCACACAAACTCAAAGCCACCATCCTCCTCCTGGTCCAGCATCTTCAGCCACGTCAACCACTGCTGTCCTCCTTGCCCCCTCTCAACCATCAGCCACTCCATCTCTCATCTTGAGCAGTTCCTGCTCATCTGCCCACAGTCAGGTGTCTGTCAAGGACATGTTTGAGCGTAAGATGCCAATGTCACAAAGTCACCCCCTTGCCCGGCGTCTGACAGCTGGCTTGACTGAACTCTTAGCCCGCCAGCTTTTACCATACAAGCTGGTGGAGTCTGAGGCGTTCAAAAAATTTGTAGCTATTGGGACACCGCCAGGGCCGGCCTTAGGCATTTTGACGCCCTGTGCGAAAAATCTTCACAGCGCCCCCCCCCCCCGTCCATCCATGTATGCTGTAATGTTTGTGTTGTCTGTGTATGTGATAGTAGGTGTGATGACTGTGTGTGATATGTATGCTATGTGTGATATTTGTAATGGGTGTATTAACAGTGTGTGATATGCGTGTATTGGTTGTATGTGACACACACACACACACACACACAGAGTCAGACGGCCATACACACACACAGGAAGACATCCACACACACACACAGGCAGACAGTCATACACACACACACAGACACACAAAGGCAGACAGTCTCACACACACACACACAGACACACACAGGCAGACAGTCAGTCATACACACAGACACAGACAGTAATACACACAGACACACACAGAGGCAGACAGTAATACACACAGACAAACAGGCAGACAGTCATACACACAGACACACACAGGCAGACAGCCATACACACAGAGGCAGACAGCCATACACACAGAGGCAGACAGCCATACACACAGAGGCAGACAGCCATACACACAGAGGCAGACAGCCATACACACAGAGGCAGACAGCCATACACACAGAGGCAGACAGCCATACACACAGAGGTAGACAGTCATACACACAGAGGCAGACAGTCATACACACAGAGGCAGACAGTCATACACACAGACACACAGTGGCAGACAGTCATATACACACACACACACACACACAGGCAGACAGTCTCACACACACAGACACACACAGGCAGACAGTCAGTCATACACACAGACACAGACAGTAATACACACAGACACACACAGAGGCAGACAGTAATACACACAGACACACACAGAGGCAGACAGTCATACACACAGACACACACAGAGGCAGACAGTCATACACACACACACAGGCAGACAGTCATACACAGACACACACACACAGGTAGACAGTCATACACAGACACACACACACAGGCAGACAGTCATACACACAGACATACACAGGCAGACAGTCATACACACACAGACAATAATAAACACAGGCAGAGAGTCACACTCACCTGACAATCCCACAGTTACCTGTGGAGTTCATTGTGGAGGCAGTGCAGCTCCTGGTGACTGTTTGGTGGGGAAGCAGGGACTCCTTCCTGCTTCCCCTGCAGCAGTTTTCCGGCGCTTTTAGCTCCGCCCCCGCCGCACGGTAAGCTCCGCCCCCGCTGCAAATTTAAAAAAAAAAAAAAAAAAAAAAAATTTTTTTTTTTTTTTTTTTTTTTTTAAATCCACGGCGCCCCCTGCTCCATGGCGCCCTGTGCGGCCGCACAGCTCGCACACCCCTAAGGCCGGCCCTGGACACCGCAGTGGAAGGTACCCGGCCGAAATTTCTTTTCACAAAAGGCAATCCCCAACCTGTACTCGATTGTGCAAAAGGAAGTAATGGCATGTCTGGCACACAGTGTTGGGGTGGGGGTCCATCTGACCACTGATACCTGGTCTGCAAAGCATGGTCAGGGCAGGTTTATCACCTACACTGCGCATTGGGTAAACCTGCTGATGGCTGGAATGAGTGGGTGTGCAGAGGAGTTGGTGACACCGCCATGACTTGCAGGAAGGCTGCTGCCACCTCCTCTACTCCTCCTACTCCATGCTCTTCCATAACCTCCTCGGCTGAGTCCTCTTCTGCTGCTGCGTCTTGCTCCACATCAACGGCACCCCCCCAGCTCCCCAGGTACTATTCCACATCCCGGATACGGCAGTGTCACGCCGTCTTGGGGTTGACTTGCCTGAAAGCAGAGAGTCACACCGGACCAGCACTCCTGTCCGCCCTGAACGCACAGGTGGATCAGTGGCTGACTCCGCACCAACTGGAGATCGGCAAAGTGGTTTGTGACAACGGAACAAGTTTGTTGGCGGCATTGAATTTGGGCAAGTTGACACATATGCCGTGCATGGCACATGTGTGTAATCTGATCGTACAACGCTTTGTGCTTAAGTACCCAGGATTACAGGACGTCCTGAAGCAGGCCAGGAAGGTGTGTGGCCATTTCAGGCGCACTTTTCTGATATCCAGCAGACAACATGCCAGTGAGGCGCTTGATTTGCCAGTGAGGCGCTTGATTTGCGACAGCCCGACACGTTGGAATTCAACACTCCTAATGTTCGACCGCCTGCTCCAACAAGAAAAAGCCGTTAACGAGTATTTGTATGACCGGGGTGCTAGGACAGCCTCTGCGGAGCTGGGAATTTTTTTGCCATGTTACTGGACACTCATGCGCAATGCCTGTAGGCTCATGCGTCCTTTTGAGGAGGTGACAAACCTAGTCAGTCGCACCGAAGGCACCATCAGCGACATCATACCATTTGTTTTCTTCCTGGAGCGTGCCCTGTGAAGAGTGCTGGATCAGGCCGTAGATGAGCGTGAAGAGGAAGAGTTGTGGTCACCATCACCACCAGAAACAGCCTTATCATCATCGCTTGCTGGACCTGCGGCAATGCTGGAAGAGGATTGTGAGGAAGAGGAGTCAGAGGAGGAATGTGGCTTTGAGGAGGAGGAGGAAGACCAACCACAACAGGCATCCCAGGGTGCTCGTTGTCACCTATCTGGTACCCGTGGTGTTGTACGTGGCTGGGGGGAAGAACATACCTTCAGTGAGATCACTGAGGACGAGGAACGGGACATGAGTAGCTCGGCATCCAACCTTGTGCAAATGGGGTCTTTCATGCTGTCGTGCCTGTTGAGGGACCCTCGTATAAAAAGGCTGAAGGAGAACGACCTGTACTGGGTGTCCACGCTACTAGACCCCCAGTATAAGCATTAAATGCCTGAAATGTTACCGAATTACGGCAAGTCGTAAAGGATGCAGCAGTTCCAAAATCAATTAAAAAATCATACCTGATGTTTTAAAGCACATTATTCCAAACAATTTAGGAATGTTAGGTGATTTATGCCCTTTATGGATTAAAACCAGACTCTGCATCAACTATGTAATTTTCCATGGGAGTTTTGCCATGGATCCCCCTCCGGCATGCCACAGTCCAGGTGTTAGTCCCCTTGAAACAACTTTTCCATCACTATTGTGGCCAGAAAGAGTCCATGTGGGTTTTAAAATTCGCCTGCCCATTGAAGTCTATGGCGGTTCACCCGGTTCGCCCGTTCGCGAACATTTGCGTTTGCCGTTCGCGAAACGAAAATTTTATGTCATCACTATTGGGATTATGTTAAAGAACACTATAGCATAAGGAATACAAACACATTCCTAACGCTATAGTGTTTTTAGTGTTTTCCTCCCTATTTAGATTCTGAGGCCCCTAAAATGACATGGGAAAAAAAAGGAAAAATGCATTTACCTTTTTTTCCAGCACCAAGACTCACTCGGTCGTGCCACCTCCACTGCCTTTGGTGACGTCCCATTGATGTTGAAAAAGTAAAAAATTTACCCTGTTGACAATACGGTTATACTACATGGATCTGAGCACTGTTTGGACAACTTAGGCACTTAGATCCGGACTATCTGGTGATATAATACTTGTGGGGGTTCCTATCAATAGTTTATGTATTTTGGGGTGTTTTTGTGTGCCATGTATTATACCTCTAGTGCCTGGGAGATAATTAGTTTAAGTAAAAGCAAACTCACTTATTTCCCTGACACAGAGGTGACTGGGCGGGCTTACTGTTATAGTCAATGGAGACCCCATGCTGGAGGTCTGTGTATGTAAACAGGCTACTTGACCCTAATAAACCAGTTCATTTTGTACCCTTTATCAAGTCTCGACTGATGTTCTGGTAGGTGAGAGTTATAATAATTGCTTCACTACGGGACCTGGTAGAATGTACAGCTGAGGTACCACAGGCGCTCTGTTACAAATGTCACATAGCCAAGTTAACATCTTTCATTGCTGAGAAAGCACCCTCTAGTGAAAGCCAGCTACTAGAGATGTGTTTAACCATACAATCAAAGCATTGCCGTATCTACAAAACTGCACTATTTTAGATTGCAGGACTAAAATGACAGTGAGTCTGCACCCATACCACTTTATCTCAATGAAGTGGTCTGGGTACTTAAAGTGTCCTTTTAACAAACAATTAAAGAGTTTGATGCCTGGAGGTCTTTTGGAGAATTTATTTCCCATCTTGGAATAGATATGACATCTGCATGCTTATCGGAAGATGAATGAAGATGTAGAGTACTTGGCAGGCCTCACCTTTAAATGCAGTCTTATGAGATAAGATGCATCAAGTCCTCTGATTGGGGTGTGGGGTTCACTAATAAGAGCTGCATACCTATGGTATATTAGGGTAGGATCTAGAGGTCCAGGTCCTTACTCACTAGATCAATGGTTCCCAACCCAGTCCTCAAGTACCCCCTAACAGTCCAGGATTTAGGCATTACCAAGTTGTGTCTAAGGTGCTTTTAGAAAAGTAACAAAAGACACTTTAGACACAACAGGGTAATCCCTAGATCAGGGGTAGGCAACCTTTGGCACACCAGATGTTGTGGACTACATTGCCCATGATGCTCTCACACCCATAATGCTGGCAAAGCATCATAAGAAGTGTAGTCCAAAACATCTGGAGTGCCGAAGGTTGCCTATGTCTGCCCTGACATACTGGGCTGGTAGGGGGTACTTAAGGACTGTGTTGGGAATCCCTGTTCTAGATAATAGAGTGGTCTTATTGCACTTCTGTGACCATGACCCTCAAAGACCGCGTTTCCATGTGCTGCCCTACACCCCGTACTGATAAAGCAATGTGCAAACTATAACTTGTTTGACAAGAGCTCTACAGAGAACAAGAATATCTTACTGGCTGCTCTAAATAATTTGTCATGCTGATCAAGGAGAGTTATGGAGGGGAAAATAAAAATACATTTCCTAAATCCTTGCTTAAAAACTTGGTAAGTAAGGTGAGTATAGGTCCAAAGGTAAACAAAAGCAAGCATGTACTGTCTGTGGGGATGTATATAACGTAAAGACAGAACATATCACTTTCAGAAATGTGAGTAACATCTGTAAGAAAAAGAAGACAGAAAAGTAGTGGGGATAGATATGAATGGAAACACAAGGGCTGTGCTATGATTAAATGACCCTTACCAACCTCTTGTTAAATAGGTGACTGGATAATGTGGTGTTTCTTTATCTCATTAATACATGGATATATCCTTTAGGCATTTTGGAATCAAGAAGAATATTTTTATCCTTTTGTGGAAAAAAATCGGAAATCAATGTAATGCCTTCTTTTGTATCAACAGCAACATGACTGATGTGTGAAAACTACAGTTTACTTTATTTATTTTCTCCACTTAGATTTTGTTACAATTGTACTGTGTAGCCTGTGCACGCTTTATATACACCATTTAAAAATTACAGTTAAAAAATATCCTTCCATTGCATATACGCACCTTACAATTTACCTTTATTGAACCCGTCTGAACTCACTCCCTTAGCTTTCACAGAAGATGCAATTCTACAAACAGCTTTCTCATGGAGTATCTGTTTCCTTCGTTGCTTGGCATATAATTCGATATTACCATTTCCATTTTATTTCTGCTGTGGTTGTGGGAAATATATATATATATTGTCAAACATGTATAAAAAATCAGCCAAGAAGAATTCTAAGTTGTGCATACATCTAATTTATCTCTCACATCGCTTATAGATATGTTTGAATACCTTCTACACAAAACTACTGTTACGTATATTTCCTATTTGAACAACACAATTTACTACTCATTCTTTGTATATTGTTTAGTGTGTTTGTCACCTCAAAGTTGTATTTTAATTTGCTCTTTACGTCTAGCAAAGATTAGTTGCACTGTCTATTGGGTAAAGATTCTAGTTGTCATATGAGTCATAATAGCTATAATACATTTTTCATACAACACAATTTTAATTGAGACTTTTTATTAATTCTTTGTACATCATACTGTTGTCATGTGTCATTCGAGTTTATATTGGTGTAATATAAAAGTGTAAATAATGTAAAGACACTTTATGGTATTTTGACAAGAATAATATAATACAATATGTAACTAGATTATTCCTTGTTTTCTCTATTTGTTTTCTTTACTGATTAGCGTTGTAAGCATTATAATTTCATAACATTATTACATATTGTTATTGTATATCATTCTTCTCAAATGATTGGTAATCTTGGTAATCTCACTACTTTTTTGGTTTCCCATTCCACTCAAAATGCACAGTAGGTTTTTAATTCTATTCTACTTCATCTTCAAAAAAGATCTCAAACAAAAAACACTGTAAACTTGCAAAAAAAATTCATTTTGTGCTTTACAAATATTTTTTAGAATCGAAAAGTGTGGGAATAGATTTAAAGTGCGGGCAAATGAAAAACAGCAACGTTTCAGCTCCTAACAGAGCCTTTATCAAGCTTGAGGAAGGTGGGGTAAAAAAAACCTGATAAGTATTAAGGAATATAGAAAGGTGGGGAGGGGTGATGCGGCTTCTCTGTGCAGACTCACTCCCAGCACTGTCTGCAAGGGTAGAAGGGTGATTATGTCTGTCACCAGTCCACATTGTGTGCTGACTACGGACATGATTTTTGAACAGAATTATCGCTAGGCAGTCTCGCAGAGTTCAAGGTTAAATAAGTCATGTGTGCTGAGTCTGTTATACCACAGAAAGTAGAGGTGGCATAGATGCTGCAGTAACCCTTTAATATGTCATAGAATAAATCAGTGGACATGTTTATTAGTGCTATTATCATTTTTACTAGCTATTGGCAGTTCAATATCTTATCTTAGATCCTCAAATTTAAACACAGTCCACTTAATTTTCAAACGTTAATTGGAAGGTACAGCATTGAGAAAAGGGAACTTGTTATTAGTGATGTACCGAACTGTCCGCCGGCGAACAGTTCCCAGCGAACTTAGCGTGTTCGCGTTCGCCGCGGCGGGCGGACACATGCGCAGTTCGATCCGCCCCCTATTCGTCATCATTGGGCAAACTTTGACCCTGTGCCTCTCGGTCAGCAGACACATTCCAGCCAATCAGCAGCACTCCCTCCCTTCCACACCCTCCAACCTCCCTCCCAGCATCCATTTTCGATTCATTCGGAAGATGCATGCTTAGTGAGAGGAGGGAAAGTTTAGCTGCTGCTGATTAGATAGGGAAATTGATAGCTAGGCTAGGGTATTCAGTGACCACTACAATCCTGAAGGACTCATCTGATCTCTGCTGTAAGGACAGCACCCCAAAAAGCCCTTTTTAGGGCTATAACATCAGGCTGCTTTTTTTTTTTTTTTTTTTTTTCCTGTGTAATGTAATTGCAGGTGCCTGCCTGCCAGCTTCTGTGTGAGGTTCACATTGGATACTGTGCCTAATTGCCCAGTGCCACCACTCATATCTGTTTTAACAATTGGTTAAGCTTTACATTTAAAATAAATATTTTTTTTTCACTGTAATAGAAGAGCAGTTGCCTGCCTGCCATCTTCTGTGTGAGGTTGGATGCCTTGCCCATTTGCACAGTCAGTGCCACCACTCATATCTGTTTTAACATTTGATTAAGCTTTAGATTTAAAATAAATCATTTTTTTCACTGTAATAGAAGAGCAGTTGCCTGCCTGCCAGCTTCTGTGTGAGGTTCACATTGGATACTGTGCCCACTAGCCCAGTGCCACCACTCATATCTGTTTTAACAATTGGTTAAGCTTTAGATTTAAAATAAATATTTTTTTTTCACTGTAATAGAAGAGCAGTTGCCTGCCTGCCAGCTTCTGTGTCAGGTTGGATGCCTTGCCCATTTGCACAGTCAGTGCCACCACTCATATCTGTTTTAACAATAGCTTAAGCTTTAGATTTTAAAGAAATCATTTTTTTTCACTGTAATAGAAGATCAGTTAGTTGTCTGCAAGCGTCTGGGTGTCAGGCCTACTTCAGCGTGTGCTCTGCAGACCTGTGCCAGCGTGCTTTGACAGTTGCCAATCATATCTGGTGTCTCTTTAGCGTGCTTTTACAAAGAAAAAAGGTTTCCAGTGTAAGCTAATGGCAGACAGTCAGTGTCCTTCAAGCGGCTCTGTCAGGCCTTCCTTCAGCGTGTGCCCTGCACAACCGTGCCAGCGTGCTTTGACAGTTGCCACTCATATCTTGTGTCTCTATAGCGTGCTTTTACAACCAAAATTTTGTTTCCACTGTAATAGAAGAGCAGTTGCCTGCCTGCCAGCTTCTGTGTGAGGTTCACATTGGATACTGTGCCCACTAGCCCAGTGCCACCACTCATATCTGTTTTAACAATTGGTTAAGCTTTAGATTTAAAATAAATATTTTTTTTTCACTGTAATAGAAGAGCAGTTAGTTGTCTGCAAGCGTCTGTGTTTCAGGCCTACTTCAGCGTGTGCTCTGCAGACCTGTGCCAGCGTGCTTTGACAGTTGCCACTCATATCTTGTGTCTCTATAGCGTGCTTTTACAACCAAAATTTTGTTTCCACTGTAATAGAAGAGCAGTTGCCTGCCTGCCAGCTTCTGTGTGAGGTTCACATTGGATACTGTGCCCACTAGCCCAGTGCCACCACTCATATCTGTTTTAACAATTGGTTAAGCTTTAGATTTAAAATAAAAAAAAAAATTTCACTGTAATAGAAGAGCAGTTAGTTGTCTGCAAGCGTCTGGGTGTCAGGCCTACTTCAGCGTGTGCTCTGCAGACCTGTGCCAGCGTGCTTTGACAGTTGCCAATCATATCTGGTGTCTCTTTAGCGTGCTTTTACAAAGAAAAAAGATTTCCAGTGTAAGCTAATAGCAGACAGTCAGTGTCCTTCAAGCGGCTCTGTCAGGCCTTCCTTCAGCGTGTGCCCTGCACTACCCTGCCAGCGTGCTTTGACAGTTGCCACTCATATCTTGTGTCTCTATAGCGTGCTTTTACAACCAAAATTTTGTTTCCACTGTAATAGAAGAGCAGTTGCCTGCCTGCCAGCTTCTGTGTGAGGTTCACATTGGATACTGTGCCCACTAGCCCAGTGCCACGACTTATATCTGTTTTAACAATTGGTTAAGCTTTAGATTTTATTATTATTATTATTATTATTGCCATTTATATAGCGCCAACAGATTCTGTAGCGCTTTACAATATTTTGAGAGGGGGGGGGGATGTAACAATAAATAAGACAATTACAAGAAAACTTACAGGAATAATAGGTTGAAGAGGACCCTGCTCAAATGAGCTTACAGTCTATAGGAAGTGGGGTATTAGAAACATTAGGATAGGAAATATCAAGTAGGAGTGAAGCAGAGCTGGAGGAGAGAGCAAAGCACTATCCCATAGGGACAGGTATGTAAGGGAGAGATTACTCTGGGAGGCCATACGCTTTCCTGAAGAGATGGGATTTAAGGCCCTTCTTAAATGATTGAAGACTAGGGGAGAGTCTGATGGCAGTAGGCAAGTTATTCCATAGGAGAGGAGCCGCCCGTGAGAAGTCCTGCAAGCGTGAGTTGGCCGTACGGGTGCGAGCAGCGGTCAGGAGGTGGTCGCGGGCAGAGCGGAGGGTACGAGGAGGGGCATACCTCTGGATCAGTGAAGAGATATAAGAGGGGCTGGAATTGTTCAGTGCTTTAAATGTATGGGTTAGCACTTTGAATTGACTCCTATAGGATACAGGGAGCCAATGTAAGGACTGGCAGAGGGGCGAGGTGTGAGAGGACCGACTGGATAGGAAAATCAGTCTAGCTGCAGCATTCATTACAGACTGTAGCGGGGCAGTACGGCTTTTGGGGAGACCAATCAGGAGAGGGTTACAGTAATCCATGCGAGAAATTACTAGAGCATGGACAAGCTCCTTGGTAGCATCTTGCGTAAGAAAGGGGCGGATGCGGGCTATGTTTTTGAGTTGGAACCTACAGGACTTGGCAACAAACTGGATGTGAGACTCAAAGGTGAGACCAGAGTCAAGTATGACGCCAAGACAGCGCGCTTGTAGGGATGGACTTATGTGGATATCACTGACTTGAAGGGAGAGTGAGAGAGGAGGATCAGTATAAGGAGGAGGAAAGACAAGGAGTTCAGTTTTAGAGAGGTTAAGTTTGAGAAAGCGTGACGACATCCAGTCAGAGATGGAAGAGAGGCAAGCAGTGACACGTTGCAGGACGGCCGGGGAGAGGTCCGGTGAGGAGAGGTATATCTGAGTGTCATCAGCGTACAGGTGGTAGTTGAATCCAAAAGAGGCAATACGTTTTCCAAGAGAGGCAGTATAAAGAGAAAATAGAAGGGGACCAAGGACAGAGCCTTGGGGAACTCCAACCGAGACAGGGCGAGGGGAGGAGGTATCCTTGGAAAAGGAGACACTAAATGAGCGTTGGGAGAGATAGGAGGAAAACCAAGAGAGGACAGAGTCACAGAGACCGAGTGATTGAAGAGTTTGAAGGAGGAGAGCATGATCAACTGTGTCAAAGGCAGCAGAGAGGTCAAGGAGAATTAATATGGAGTAGTGACCTTTGGATTTAGCGGAGATTAGGTCATTAGTCACTTTGATAAGAGCGGTCTCAGTAGAGTGGAGAGGGCGGAAGCCAGACTGAAGAGGGTCAAGGGGAGAGTTGGAATTAAGGAAGTGAGACACACGGGTAAAGACAAGTCTTTCCAAAAGCTTTGATGAGTAAGGGAGCAGGGATATGGGACGATAGTTCGAGGGGAAGGACGGGTCAAGAGATGTTTTTTTCAGGATAGGTATTACAGTGGCATGTTTAAGGTCAGCAGGAACAGTGCCAGAAGAGAGAGAGCAGTTAAAGATGTGTGTTAGGATAGGCACAAGACAAGGGGATTTAAAATAAATATTTATTTTTCACTGTAATAGAAGAGCAGTTAGTTGTCTGCAAGCGTCTGTGTTTCAGGCCTACTTCAGCATGTGCTCTGCAGACCTGTGCCAGCGTGCTTTGACAGTTGCCACTCATATCTTGTGTCTCTATAGCGTGCTTTTACAACCAAAATTTTGTTTCCACTGTTATAGAAGAGCAGTTGCCTGCCTGCCAGCTTCTGTGTGAGGTTCACATTGGATACTGTGCCCACTAGCCCAGTGCCACCACTCATATCTGTTTTAACAATTGGTTAAGCTTTAGATTTAAAATAAATATTTTTTTTTCACTGTAATAGAAGAGCAGTAAGTTGTCTGCAAGCGTCTGGGTGTCAGGCCTACTTCAGCGTGTGCTCTGCAGACCTGTGCCAGCGTGCTTTGACAGTTGCCAATCATATCTGGTGTCTCTTTAGCGTGCTTTTAAAAAGAAAAAAGGTTTCCAGTGTAAGCTAATAGCAGACAGTCAGTGTCCTTCAAGCGGCTCTGTCAGGCCTTCCTTCAGCGTGTGCCCTGCACAACCCTGCCAGCGTGCTTTGACAGTTGCCACTCATATCTTGTGTCTCTATAGCATGCTTTTACAACCAAAATTTTGTTTCCACTGTAATAGAAGAGCAGTTGCCTGCCTGCCAGCTTCTGTGTGAGGTTCACATTGGATACTGTGCCCACTAGCCCAGTGCCACCACTTATATCTGTTTTAACAATTGGTTAAGCTTTAGATTTAAAATAAATATTTTTTTTTCACTGTAATAGAAGAGCAGTTAGTTGTCTGCAAGTGTCTGTGTTTCAGGCCTACTTCAGCGTGTGCTCTGCAGACCTGTGCCAGCGTGCTTTGACAATTGCCACTCATATCTTGTGTCTCTATAGCGTGCTTTTACAACCAAAATTTTGTTTCCACTGTAATAGAAGAGCAGTTGCCTGCCTGCCAGCTTCTGTGTGAGGTTCACATTGGATACTGTGCCCACTAGCCCAGTGCCACCACTCATATCTGTTTTAACAATTGGTTAAGCTTTAGATTTAAAATAAATATTTTTTTTCACTGTAATAGAAGAGCAGTTAGTTGTCTGCAAGCGTCTGGGTGTCAGGCCTACTTCAGCGTGTGCTCTGCAGACCTGTGCTAGCGTGCTTTGACAGTTGCCAATCATATCTGGTGTCTCTTTAGCGTGCTTTTACAAAGAAAAAAGGTTTCCAGTGTAAGCTAATGGCAGACAGTCAGTGTCCTTCAAGCGGCTCTGTCAGGCCTTCCTTCAGTGTGTGCCCTGCACAACCCTGCCAGCGTGCTTTGACAGTTGCCACTCATATCTTGTGTCTCTATAGCGTGCTTTTACAACCAAAATTTTGTTTCCACTGTAATAGAAGAGCAGTTGCCTGCCTGCCAGCTTCTGTGTGAGGTTCACATTGGATACTGTGCCCACTAGCCCAGTGCCACCACTCATATCTGTTTTAACAATTGGTTAAGCTTTAGATTTAAAATACCGTATATACTCGAGTATAAGACGAGTTTTTCAGCATATTTTTTGTGCTGAAAAACACTCACTCGTCTTATACTCGAGTCAGTTGTCTGTATTATGGCAATTTTCATTGCCATAATACAGACAAGGACCGGGGGCTGTCAGGAAGCTGTAACTTACCTTCACCGCAGCTCCTGTCAGCTCCCTTCTCTCTCCTCCGTCCGTGCAGCTCCCAGGTCAGCTTCCTCTGCAACTCTCGCGAGAGCCGCGGGGTCAGAGTGTTGCCACGGGTTACCGTGGCAACGCTCCGCGCGGCCGCGAGAGTTGCAGAGGAAGCTGACCTGGGAGCTGCACGGACGGAGGAGAGAGAAGGGAGCTGACAGGAGCTGCGGTGAAGGTAAGTTACAGCTTCCTGACAGCCCCCCTCCTACAGCCCATCCACTGGACCACCAGGGAGTGAGAGCCCCCCTCCCTGGCCAGCTAACAAGCAGGGAGGGGGGACAAAAAAAAAATAAAAAAAATAATAATAAAAAAAAAATAATAATAATAAAAAAAATAATAACAACATTAAAAATATATATATTACAATAATAATTAAATAATAATAATTAATAAAATGCCCACCCCCACCAATGCTATGCACTCACACACACACACACACACACACACACTGCACTCACACACACTGCATTCATACACACACTCATACACACACTGCACTGCATTCATTATATACACACACTGCATTCATACACACACTGCATACACACTGCATTCATACACACACTGCATACACACTGCATTCATACATACACACATACACACACTGCATTCACACTGCACTCATACACACACTGCACTGCATTCATTATATACACACACTGCATACACACTGCATTCATACACACACACATACACACACTGCATTCACACTGCACTCATACACACTGCACTGCATTCATCATATACACACTGCACTCACACACTGCACTCATATACACACACTGCATTCATTATATACACACTGCATACACACTGAATTCATACATACACACATACACACACTGCATTCACACTGCACTCATACACACACTGCACTGCATTCATTATATACACACACTGCATACACACTGCATTCATACACACACACATACTTACACTGCATTCACACTGCACTCATACACACACTGCACTGCATTCATTATATACACACTGCACTCACACACTGCACTCATATACACACACTGCATTCATTATATACACACTGCATACACACTGCACTCATACACACACACTGCACTCATATACACACTGCACTCCATTCATTATATACACACTGCATTCATACATACACACTGCACTCATACATACACACTGCATTCATTATATACACACTGCACTCACACACTGCACTGCATTCATTATACACACACTGCACTCATACACACACTGCACTCATATACACACACTGCACTCATATGCACGCACTGCACTCCATTCATTATATACACACTGCATTCATACACACACTGCATACACACACAGCATTCATATACACACTGCATTCATACACACACACACTGCATTCATTATATACACACACTGTAAATAAATATTAAATTAATATAATTTTTTTAGGATCTAATTTTATTTAGAAATTTACCAGTAGCTGCTGCATTTTCCACCCTAGTCTTATACTCGAGTCAATAAGTTTTCCCAGTTTTTTGGGGTAAAATTAGGGGCCTCGGCTTATATTCGGGTCGGCTTATACTCGAGTATATACGGTAAATATTTTTTTTTCACTGTAATAGAAGAGCAGTTAGTTGTCTGCAAGCGTCTGTGTTTCAGGCCTACTTCAGCGTGTGCTCTGCAGACCTGTGCCAGCGTGCTTTGACAGTTGCCACTCATATCTTGTGTCTCTATAGCGTGCTTTTACAACCAAAATTTTGTTTCCACTGTAATAGAAGAGCAGTTGCCTGCCTGCCAGCTTCTGTGTGAGGTTCACATTGGATACTTTGCCCACTAGCCCAGTGCCACCACTCATATCTGTTTTAACAATTGGTTAAGCTTTAGATTTAAAATAAATATATTTTTTTCACTGTAATAGAAGAGCAGTTAGTTGTCTGCAAGCGTCTGTGTTTCAGGCCTACTTCAGCGTGTGCTCTGCAGACCTGTGCCAGCGTGCTTTCACAGTTGCCACTCATATCTTGTGTCTCTATAGCGTGCTTTTAAAACCAAAATTTGTTTTTCACTGTTATAGATTGAATAGCAGTTACTTGTCTTCAAGCGGGTGTCTCAGGCCTACAGTGTGTGCTCTGCAGAACTGTTCCAGTGCACATTGCCAATCATATCTGGTGTCTCTATAGCGTGCTTTTAAAACCAAAATTTGTTTTTCACTGTTATAGATTGAATAGCAGTTACTTGTCTTCAAGCGGGTGTCTCAGGCCTACCGTGTGTGCTCTGCAGAACTGTTCCAGTGCACATTGCCAATCATATCGGGTGTCTCTATAGCGTGCTTTTAAAACCAAAATTTGTTTTTCACTGTTATAGATTGAATAGCAGTTACTTGTCTTCAAGCGGCTCTGTCAGTCCTTCCTTCAGCGTGTGCTCTGCAGAACAGTGCAGTGCACATTGCCAATCATATCTGGTCTCACAGTAGCTTGCACGCATAGTACCACTAATCCCCAAAAAAATGACAGGCAGAGGCAGGCCACCCCGCAGGGGCCGTCGTGGTCGTGGTGCTGTGATTCCCTTTTGCCCTAGAATAATGCCCAGTTTTCAGAAGCCACGTACCCTGAACTTGAAAAGTTCTGAGGACTTAGTTGACTGGCTAACACAGGACACCCAATCTTGTACAGCCTCCGCTCGGATCCTTGACGTACCATCCTCCTCCAGCTTAGCTTCAGGCACCTCTCAAGATAGCACTCACCCGCCTGCCGCCACCACCAAAACTAGCACCACAGCCGCTTTACTTGGTATGTCAGAGGAGTTATTAACACACCCGTTTGAAGAAATGAGTGATGCGCAACCATTATTGCTAGAGGATGTAGATAACAGGGATATGTCTCAGGCAGGCAGCATTAAACACATGGAGGTACGGTGTGATGATGATGATGATGTTGTACCCGCTGCTGCTTCCTTTTCTGAGTTGTCAGATACAAGCGAAGCGGTTGATGATGACGATGCGTCCATGGATGTCACGTGGGTGCCCGCTCGGCAAGAAGAAGAACAGGGCGAAAGTTCAGATGGGGAGACAGAGAGGAGGAGGAGGAGACGAGTTGGAAGCAGGGGGGGGTCGTTGCAAGGAGCTAGTGGCACAGTCAGACAGCATGCATCGGCACCCGGGGTCAGCCCGACAGCACGCCAATCAACGCATGCTGTGTCCACCACCAGAATGCCGTCATTGCAGAGCTCAGCAGTGTGGCATTTTTTTTGTGTGTCTGCCTCGGACAACAGCGATGCCATTTGCAACCTGTGCCAAAGGAAACTGAGTCGTGGGAGGTCCAACACCCACCTAGGTACAACTGCTTTGCGTAGGCACATGATCTCACATCACAAACGCCTATGGGATAAACACATGATACAAGCAGCACGCCTACTCTAAGCCGCCATCCTCCTCCTGGTCCAGCATCTTCAGCCACGTCAACCACTGCTGTCCTTCTTGCCCCCTCTCAACCATCCGCCACTCCGTCTCCCGCCTTGAGCGCCAGTTCCCGCTCATCTGCCCACAGTCATGTGTCTGTCAAGGACATGTTTGAGCGTAAGAAGCCAATGTCACCAAGTCACCCCCTTGCCCAGCGTCTGACAGCTGGCTTGTCCGAACTATTAGCCCGCCAGCTTTTACCATACAATCTGGTTGAGTCTGAGGCGTTCAAAAAATTTGTAGCTATTGGGACACCGCAGTGGAAGGTACCCGGCCGGAATTTCTTTTCACAAAAGGCAATCCCCAACTTGTACTCGATTGTGCAAAAGGAAGTCATGGCATGTCTGGCACACAGTGTTGGGGCAAGGGTCCATCTGACCACTGATACCTGGTCTGCAAAGCATGGTCAGGGCAGGTATATCACCTACACTGCGCATTGGGTAAACCTGCTGACGGCTGACAAGCAAGGAATGCGTGGCATTGCAGAGGAGTTGGTGACACCGCCACGAATTGCAGGCAGTCCTGCTGCCACCTCCTCTACTCCTCCTACTCCATCCTCTTCCATAACCTCCTCGGCTGAGTCCTCTTGTGCTGCTGCTTCTTGCTCCACATCAACGGCACCCCCCCAGCTCCCCAGGTACTATTCCACATCCCGGATACGGCAGTGTCACGCCGTCTTGGGTTTGACTTGCTTGAAAGCAGAGAGTCACACCGGACAAGCACTCCTGTCCGCCCTGAACGCACAGGTGGAAAAGTGGCTGACTCCGCAGCAACTGGATATCGGCAAAGTGGTGTGTGACAACGGAAAAAATTTGATAGCGGCATTGAAGTTGGGCAAGTTGACACATGTGCCGTGCATGGCACATGTGTGTAATCTGATCGTACAACGCTTTGTGCATAAGTACACAGGCTTACAGGACGTCCTGAAGCAGGCCAGGAAGGTGTGTGGCCATTTCAGGCGTTCCTACACGGCCATGGCTCACTTTGCCGATATCCAGCGGCGAAACAACATGCCAGTGAGGCGCTTGATTTGCGACAGCCCTACACGTTGGAATTCAACACTCCTAATGTTCGACCGCCTGCTCCAACAAGAAAAAGCTGTTAATGAATATTTGTATGACCGGGGTGCTAGGACAGCCTCTGGGGAGCTGGGAATTTTTTTTGCCACGTTACTGGACGCTCATGCGCAATGCCTGTAGGCTCATGCGTCCTTTTGAGGAGGTGACAAACCTAGTCAGTCGCAACGAAGGCACCATCAGCGACATCATACCATTTGTTTTCTTCATGGAGCGTGCCCTGTGAAAAGTGCTGGATCAGGCTGTAGATGAGCGTGAAGAGGAAGAGGAAGAGTTGTGGTCACCATCACCACCAGAAACAGCCTTATCAGCATCGCTTGCTGGACCTGCGGCAACGCTGGAAGTGGATTGTGAGGAAGAGGAGTCAGAGGAGGATTGTAGCTTTGAGGAGGAGGAGGAGGAGCAAGACCAAACACAACAGGCATCCCAGGGTGCTCGTTGTCACCTATCTGGTACCCGTGGTGTTGTACGTGGCTGGGGGGAAGAACATACCTTCAATGACATCAGTGAGGAGGAGGAACGGGAAATGAGTAGCTCGGCATCCAACCTTGTGCAAATGGGGTCTTTCATGCTGTCCTGCCTGTTGAGGGACCCTCGTATAAAAAGGCTGAAGGAGAACAACCTGTACTGGGTGTCCACGCTACTAGACCCCCGGTATAAGCAGAAAGTGGCGGAAATGTTACCCAATTACAACAAGTCGGAAAGGATGCAGCATTTGCAAAATAAATTAAAAAGTATGCTTTACACAGCGTATAAGGGTGATGTCACAGCACAACGGGAATCTAACAGGGGAAGAGGTGAAAGTAATCCTCCTCCTCCCACGACCACGCCGGCAAGGACAGGACGCTTTAAAGACGTGTTGTTGATGGAGGACATGCGGACCTTTTTAAGTCCTATGCATCGCCACAGCCCTTCGGGATCCACCCTCAGAGAGCGACTCGACCGACAGGTAGCAGACTACCTCGCCTTAACTGCAGATATCGACACTCTGAGGAGCGATGAACCCCTTGACTACTGGGTGTGCAGGCTTGACCTGTGGCCTGAGCTATCCCAATTTGCGATAGAACTTCTGGCCTGCCCCGCTTCAAGTGTCCTGTCAGAAAGGACCTTCAGTGCAGCAGGAGGTATTGTCACTGAGAAGAGAAGTCGCCTAGGTCAAAAAAGTCTAGATTACCTCACCTTTATTAAGATGAATGAGGGATGGATCCCAAAGGGACTGACACTGGGCGATACATTCGATTAAAAAAGGCCTGATGAGATGAGCTGCCTTGGGCTAAAAATGGTCCACACGCTGCTGTATTTTAGCTCTGAATGACGTTTGACTTGCGTGACTTATCCGCCACCAACTAGGGTTCAAGCCGCCATGTTTTAAGGCACTTTCTGCCTGTGAAACAAACATCAATTTTTCTGGCCGCTGCTACAGCAGCGGCTGCAACAATACCAAATTTTTCAGGCATGTGTACATGCCTAATTTTTAGGCCCACTGGTGCAGCACTGTGGCTTCAAAAACCAAACCAAAAATTAAAATCCTCCAAGATGGCACCAATATACCAGTGGTCTAAGCATCTTCCCACCTTGGCCTAAAAAGGGGAGGTGATTCAAAAATTAAAAATCTCTGCCATTTACACGTCCACTGATAGGAGACGCGGAAGGTATTAAACTGATATGAACAATACTCCACTCCTATCAGTAGGTCCGTCCCATTGTGATTTATGCCCCCCACCCACCGCGCAGGGATGGGGGCCGGGGGGGGAGGAAAGTAGGCCCCCCCATTGTGATTTATGCCCCTCACCCACCGCACAGGGGTGGGGGCCGAGGGGGGGAGGACAGTAGGTCACTCCATTGTGATTTATGGCCCCCACCCACCGCGCAGGGGTTGGGGAGGACAGTAGCTCCCCCCAGTGTGTATCAGGGGTTTTGAGGACAGGTGTCAATCCATACCTGCCAAGTGACCCTATGTAGGGAGAACAGTCCCTATTCTGCTCTGTGTCAGTGTGTATCAGGGGTTTTGAGGACAGGTGTCAATCCATATCTGCCAAGTGACCCTATGTAGGGGGAACAGTCTCTATTCTGCTCTGTGTCAGTGTGTATCAGGGGTTTTGAGGACAGGTGTCAATCCATATCTGCCAAGTGACCCTATGTAGGGGGAACAGTCTCTATTCTGCTCTGTGTCAGTGTGTATCATGGTCTCTGTGGACGGTGAACAGTCTCTATTCTGCTCTGTGTCAGTGTGTATCAGGGGTTTTGAGGACAGGTGTCAATCCATATCTGCCAAGTGACCCTATGTAGGGGGAACAGTCTCTATTCTGCTCTGTGTCAGTGTGTATCAGGGATCATTAGGATAGGTGTCAATCCATATCTGCCAAGTGACCCTATGTAGGGGGAACAGTCCCTATTCTGCTCTGTGTCAGTGTGTATCAGGGGTTTTGAGGACAGGTGTCAATCCATATCTGCCAAGTGACCCTATGTAGGGGGAACAGTCTCTATTCTGCTCTGGGTCAGTGTGTATCAGGGGTTTTGAGGACAGGTGTCAATTCATATCTGCCAAGTGACCCTATGTAGGGGGAACAGTCTCTATTCTGCTCTGTGTCAGTGTGTATCAGGGGTTTTGAGGACAGGTGTCAATCCATATCTGCCAAGTGACCCTATGTAGGGGGAACAGTCTCTATTCTGCTCTGTGTCAGTGTGTATCAGGGGTTTTGAGGACAGGTGTCAATCCATATCTGCCAAGTGACCCTATTTCGGGGGAACAGTCTCTATTCTGCTCTGTGTCAGTGTTTATCAGGGGTTTTGAGGACAGGTGTCAATCCATATCTGCCAAGTGACCCTATTTCGGGGGAACAGTCTCTATTCTGCTCTGTGTCAGTGTGTATCAGGGGTTTTGAGGACAGGTGTCAATCCATATCTGCCAAGTGACCCTATGTAGGGGGAACAGTCTCTATTCTGCTCTGTGTCAGTGTGTATCAGGGGTTTTGAGGACAGGTGTCAATCCATATCTGCCAAGTGACCCTATGTAGGGGGAACAGTCCCTATTCTGCTCTGTGTCAGTGTGTATCAGGGGTTTTGAGGACAGGTGTCAATCCATATCTGCCAAGTGACCCTATGTAGGGGGAACAGTCTCTATTCTGCTCTGTGTCAGTGTGTATCAGGGCTGGGCTTTGAGGACAGGTGTCAATGTTAGGTGATTTCTGCCCTTCATGGATTAAAAGCAGACTCTGCATCAACTGTGCAATTTTCCATGGGAGTTTTGCCATGGATCCCACTCTGGCATGCCACAGTCCAGGTGTTAGTCCCCTTGAAACAACTTTTCCATCACTATTGTGGCCAGAAAGAGTCCCTGTTAGTTTTAAAATTCGCCTGCCCATTGAAGTCAGTGGCGGTTCACGCGGTTCGCCGGTTCGCGAACATTTGCGGAAGTTCGTGTTCGCCGTTCGCGAACCGAAAATTTGGGGTTCGCGACAACACTACTTGTTATATTAATAATAGCATGCTGGCTATTTTTCCTTTACATTCTTAATTTGTTTAACTCTAAAACCTAATGCGTGTTAAGGTAACAGAAGAGATGTTTTATTATCTTCTCTATGGCTTTGATGTTCTAGAAGATAATAATTTTGAGAATGTATTATTTATTTTGTGTACCATATGGTTAAAAGTACGATTATGCAAGATATATTTATATGAACAAAAAATATTGGGATCAAAATACGATATATCCACTACTGTTAAACTGACAACATTACTGCTGATAAACGTGTAATAACAATGAAACAAATATGTTCAAATCATTAATGTATAGCTGCCTTTTCTAATAATATTTTAGCAAGGGATGGTATGTCAACTTTACTTTACTGTGTAGATATTTTCATCTGCAATGCCACTTTATTACACAAAAAGAAGAAATTAAAGGCAGACTGTCAGAAATGAAGCTCATTAAAAGGGAAAATGCATAGTGATCCATAGATCATTCTGTATAAAATCTATTGACAACAACACCAGTAACAAGCTCACATGTGTGTATGTAGGGAAGCGTCAGAAAGACTCTACAAGGGCCTGCAAAATTAGCTGGGTAAGGTCTGAGGACAGGAGAATGTCACTTCAAGAACTAGCAATTAAAATGAAAAGTAGATGCAGCAAATTGATGTTTTCTGGCATATTAGCAATTATAGCTCCGCACAAGGAAAAGTGTGCGTCATATAATTGGGATCGTTGAAGTAAAAAAAAAACTGCGTATTCATTTCTTTGCCCATTTGCAAGATTCATATTATCTGTATTTTTTTTAAAGATTTATTTAAAAAAGAATGTTTGTGGGTTGCAGAAAAAAGAAGACAAGATAGACAAATGTCAGTTACATGACAGCAGTAATCACAAACTAATCACAATCAGTATAGTGTTTATAAAACCATGGCAAACAACAACTGTCTACTTTGGGATGGTTGAATGAAATGGGAAATCTTTATTGTTTACCTGAGAGGTTACACAAATAAGGCACATATCCGTGTCTAAATTGTGGCTTCAGCATTGTAGTATCTAGCAGTGAGTCCTTCTATCACTCAATAACTGGCAAAAAATCATCTCATCAAATACATGTACAAAAATATTATAGTCTATCCTGTCAAAGACTCTTGTTTTATCTATGCAGACGAGACCATGATAAAAATTAGGGGATGCATAATAAACAAAAGTCTGTGACTGGGACCAAAAACAATGGAATATGTAGTCCTTGAACAATTGTTGTCTCCCAGTTCAGTTTTCAAATTAATTACCATATTCTACAGCCTAACAGAGGGCATGTATGTTCAAGAAAAATCACCCCTTTGATAGCATTATGGCTGCAAGAGCATTGCAGGATATGTAGTCCACAACATCTAGAGTGCTGAAGGTTGCTTACTCCTTTAACAGAGAACTGGGAGTCTGAGGGTTCTGCACAGTATCTTAGCTGTTCCTAGAACTGCACGCTTCTGGACACAATCTAAGATGTTACCCCTGGAATCTGTTGAAGCCACTCCCTCAACTTGGGAGTTACAGCCAAGTGGTCCTATCAAAACTGGGACTATGACTGCTTTCACCTTTCATATGTTTTCTAGCTCCTCTCTCAGTCTTTGATATTTGCCCAAATTTTTATGTTCCTTATTGATGTTATATTAATTGGGAATTGCTACATTCACCACCACTATGATGGTGGGTTGGTTTGCCAGTACAAAGGAAAAGTACTGACTCTCCACACAATGCAGCATTTTCACCTTAGTGGCAGTTGTTAGTATAAAAAAAATATCAATGCAAAATTCCCTCTCTGGTGTATTAATGGGGTCATCAGTCAATCCCCAAGAACATCACATAAAGGAAAAGGTGACTTTAACTCAGAAATAAATATAACCATACCAGCTTATGCATCGAAATCTATATTAATATTTATTCACCTCTTAAGGCACTAAAAATGGACAAATATATATCTAAGGACCAAATGAATAAATGGGAATAACTCATCTTCATAAGGAAGATTATTAATGGCTAATACCCATGTATTCACTTAGTCAGAGCAGTTCTTATGGATAGCCTAATTTACATACAAAGCCACACAAAATACTTAATACAATATGTATAAAAATTAAATACAATACAATATAAAAGAATATTGCAAAGATTGGTAACATTGTCACAATATAAATTACTAACAGGAATAGGAGATATTCCACTCCACATAAAGTCCATGGGGAGTCCTGGTTTTCAAATTAAAAGTGCAGAATATCTCCCTCTTGGACAAAATGTGGAATATATCTACACCACTTAAAGGTGACCTGACCCTTTCAAAACCCAGGAACTTGAATGAAGAAGTATATTTATTATGTTCTTCCAAAAAGTGCTTACCTACAGTAGATTTATAATTGCTAGTTTTTTACTGTTAAGATGTTCCTTGAGTTTATGTTCAATTTTTTTCAACATATTAGCAACTTTGTCTCACAATTAATACGATTTTAATTGGGAAATAATTGTTTTATTATTATAGACTGGAAAAAAAATAACCCACACACAAAGACAACATTTGCATGGACATCTACCACACTTGTGATTGCCTTGTATTCTAACCATGCTAATCTTTGCTGATTTCCAGATGTCTCTTTACACAAAAATAAACTAGGAGAAAGTTTATTGTCCAGTGTTGGAGATAGTTTAGCTCCAGTCTGGACTACTGGTAGGAGTTGTCCATCTCCATATAAAATGGGTTATGTTAATACATTTTATATAAAAGGTAAACATTTATTTAATACTAAATTAGAAAAAAAAAACATTAAATGTATCAATGAAAAAACCTCTAGGCACCACTTTATAATGAAATGCCTTGAGGTGGTTATTTCATAGGTTAATGATGTTTAATAGAGCTTGAGCACTCATTGAGCAAGGGATTGAAAACAGGGGGTTGAAATAAGCATATCCCAAAATGTCAGAGGGTTGAGTAAAGCTCATTTCAACTATATTTAACTTCTCTGGCACCCACTGCTCTAAACAGACTATGATACATTATCTAAACATTATTATATTCCATAAATACCAGATGCATCTATTTAACCTGTTTAGAATATGCATGTGTTGCACATAAAAATAGATGTGTGGGGACATGAGCAAAGGACAGGAAGTAGCAAAGATATAGCGAAACTAGAAAGCATGACTCACTGAAAGTCATGACAATAAATCAGTTCATCCCAAAGTTTATCTGGTTACTCCATCATTGCCTGTGCATATCTACATGGTAATAGAAGTGAGATCACTGACAAATCATGGCTGAGAATCTACGGTGCATAGAACATCTTGTCTTTGATAATGATATTGCTAACATCTGGCTGGAATTCAAGAGATAATGGGAAGTGTACAGCAAAGCAGGACAAAGAGGATCCTTGTGTATTAATCAAGAAAATTGATGAGATATGCTTACCAGACAGGAATTCTAATAGATAGACATACATTCAACATGATAGCTCGAAAACCTGATGAAGGAATTCAATCTTATATGGCCATCTCATGACTGCTGGCTAAAAAATGACTTTGGTGCACCAACAAATGAACTCATATTTGACAGAATTGTTTGCGGCATCCACAATAATGCAGTTCATGCTCAGTTATTAAAGGGAAAATATATATACACAATTTGAGAACTATTGGGGCTAGTCTTCCCTTGTGTAAAATTCCATGATTTTATCTATGGCTGCCCAGTAACTGTGGACATGGATTATCAGCCACTCATAACCACATTGAGAAAGCATCTGCATAGAGCATCGGCACGCATCCAGCAAATGATGCTAATGCTTTATCGCTACCATATGAATGTGATCTATATACAAGGCTGTGAACTGCATTTTCACATGCAAACCTACCCACTCTTGATAACATTGGAGTTATTGAGGATTATGACATGTTAGCACTGGATGAGTTGTGTTGCCCAGATGGATTGAGGAACTTAAACAAAGCACACAGGCAGGTGCCACCTGCAAGTGCTTTGTGGATACTATTCACAATGGGTGGCCTAGCTTATTTAAGGAAGTCCCACATTATTATTTTATTATTGTTTTATTATTTATATAGCACCATCAGATTCAATGGCACATGACATCCAACTTTTTATGCTATGAGGGATAAATTGGTGTGCAGATTAATTCTGCATGGTCAGAGGTATGCAATCCCTCATTCTCTCCAGAAATACTACTTGACATAGCTCCATCAAGGTCACCCTGGCATTTAATCCACTAAGCAAACATCATGTGAAACCATGTTCTGTGCCACTATGTAAAGTGACATTGAAAGAGAAGTTTAAAGATGTGCCCCATGCACAGCACCAGATGAAAGAACACTTACAACTTCACAAAGTACCTAAGGGATAGCATGCCTTCTCCAGCATAACATTTACTGTCATGATGCACCAAGACTCTGATCCACATGGTCCCATCACAGCTTCTGCCAAGAGTTGAGACTGATGTTAATTCTGCCTTATTTAATCTCAGACAAAAAGGAAAGATAGTCTATGACAAATCTGCCAGACACCTTTCACCTGTGGAGTCTGGGCAGGGGGTAAGGATGGAGACAACCCATGGGTTTAAAAAAAACAAAAAAATACTGGCTATGGTTTATGGAAAAGCCCACCAACACAAGAGCTATTTTGTCCACTTGTTACCTCCTACTGCTACCTGACTCACACTGTCCTATCACTGCTTTATTCTTGCCTACAATCAGCAACGATCGACTGCGGTGCCAAATGGCACTTCCAAAAATGAATGTAATACACCACAACAACATATTAGTGGCAGTTTCAGCCAAGAGGTGTCAGACTCACAAGCCCCACCACAGAGGTGTGGCATATCAAGATGCTGATTAGACAGCATGATTATTGCACACGTGTGCCTTTAGGCTGGCCACAATAAAAGGCCACTCTAAAAATATCACACAGCACAATGCCACAGATGTCGCAAGTTTTGAGTTAGAGTGCAATTTGCATGCTGACTGCAAGAATGTCCACCAGAGCTGTTGCCCGTGAATTTTCATTTCTCTACCATAATCCGTCTCCAAAGGTTTTTCAGAGAATTTGGCAGTACATCCAACCGGCCTCACAACTGCAGACCACGTGTAACCACACCAGCCCAGGACCTCCACATTCAGCATCTTCACCTCCAAGATTGTCTGAGACCAGCCACCCGGAAAGTTGCTGCAACAATCGGTTTGCATAATCAAAGAATTTCTGCACAAACTGCCAGAAACTGTCTCTGCGAAGCTCATCTGCATGCTCGTCATCCTCATCTGGATCTCGACCTGACTGCAGTTCGTCATCATAACCGATTTGAGTGGGAAAATGCTCACATTCTATGGCATCTGGCACTTTGGAGAGGTGTTCTCTTCACGGATGAATCCCGTTTTTCACTGTACAGGGCAGATGGCAGACAACATGTATGGGGTTGTGTGGGTGAGCGGTTTGCTGATGTCAACATTGTGGATTGAGTGGCCCATGGTGGCGGTTTTGAATGCACAGAGATACCGTGACGAGATCCTGAGGCCCATTGTTGTGCCATTCATCCACGACCATCACCTCATGTTGCAGCATTATAATGCATGGCCCCATGATGCAAGGATCTGTACTCAATTCCAGTTCTTGCATGGCTAGCATGCTCACCGGACATGTCACCCATTGAGCATGTTTGGGATGCTCTGGATCTGCGTATACATGTCAGGATCTTACCTGAGGTGGGTGTCTGAAGCGCAGAGATGGTCACTCACCCTTGCAGAGAAACACAGTCCAAGATGACTAGGTAAGAAGCCACCTGGGCTGTGAATCTGTGCACGGGGGCGTTGCAGAAAAAGTGATCCAATTCGCAGTACAGGCAAGGACACTGTCAGGACGTATTACCAGGCCTTAGAATGGCCAGAATTAACGTAATAGAATAAACAGTAACAATCCGAGGTCAGGAATACAGAAAGAAACAAATACGGAAAGAACGAAGCCAAAGGGTCAGGGATACCAGATGAAGATGCATGGATGAAGAGGCTCTGGAGCTATGGTGAGTAACCTCTCCCTCCTTTAGTGTGACCGTACCGATCAGATGCAGTCACATCGTGGTGCCGATTGGACATTGCGATAGTGTGACGGGACCGATCTAGTGTGGTCACATTGAGGTGCTGATCAGGCACCGTGACAGACACAAGCTGAAGAATAGTCAAGGAATAGCCTTAGTCAGAGGATGCCAGAGGTCAGGATAAACAAGGAGTGGAGCCAAGGTCAGAAGCCGGGGTCAGTCTGGATAACAAGCTCAGGAGACAAGGAACTAAATATGTCAACCAGGAACAATGAAGTGACCCTGTCCTCAGGGAGAGACAGGTTTAAATAGCTTGCTAAATGAGCAATCTGCCTCAGGTGGACAGTGAGTGACAGGAACAGCCTCATGTAAAGTCCAGCCCCCTAATGCTGCAGGCAATGCCAGATAAACAAAGCTAGATCCATATGATCTGAAGTGTTGCTCAGAGGTAACACAGCAGGACTAAAGCAGAAAGAGAACACAGTTCAAATCCTATTAGAGCCACCGGGGGGGGTGGCGGTGCGAATCGTGACCATATGACAGTGTGTTCCAGGTCCTGCCAATATCCAGCAACTTTGCACAGCCATTTAAGAGGAGTGGACCAACATTCCACAGGCCACAATCAACAACCTGATCAACTGTATGCGAAGGAGATGTGTTGCACTGTGCGAGGCAAATGGTGGTCACTCCAGATACTGACTGGTTTTCAGACCCCCCCGGACTCCCCCAAAACAGTAAAACTGCATATTTTAGAGTGGCCTTTTATTGTGGCCAGCCTAAGGCACACCTGTGCAATAATCATGCTTGTGATGAAAGCAACTTCGCCACTGGTTTTTGGAGAGGATAAATGGCCAGCCTTTTACCCTATGACTATGACTCCTTTAATTTATTTTGGAGAGACCCTAATTGTGCCTATTGGGACTTTAGACATTGTTTTTTTCAAATTCCCGAACAGTCGAAGTGGTCGCCATTCGAAGAGTGGTGGAATGGTGGAGGCCATCTTGTTCGCATGGGCTAAAACCACAAATAGACTTCAGGGGGACTTAGCCGCAAATGCCCTGGAACTATTTTCGGCATGAAAACCTCGCAGTTCCTGGTCGGTCCTCCAGCGGCACTTAGCCGCGAATCGTTGGAACTGTTTTGGGAATTAAATTCTGGGTTCGCCTGGGCAAAATTATGACTTCCATAAAATTTCTGAATCCCTGATCTGTTTTTTTTTGGATATATTGTTCACCCAGATCAGTGTAAGATTTATGGGGATATGTTATGTTTTGGGGTACTTATGGGACTTTATAAAAATGTGTGTTTTTTCTGCCTGTGGATAATTAAGTTAATGCATTAACTACCTTAATTATATCACAGGTAGAGTGGAGGGATTGTTTACTGTATTTGGAAGTGTCATACTGTTAATTACTGTTTTGATTGGTTTGTACATCTTGTAATTCGGTGCTCCATCAGTTCAAGGGGGTGTTGCCCTGGCCTGAGGAATTGTATAACAATCCAGCCTGTGCCATTAAACTGTCAGACCTTCTTACCTTCAACTCGCAGCCTTGTCTCGTGTTGTAGGGAACTGCTATATCACTACAAGGGATTGATCATCATACTCCCTTGAATAATCACTAACTCTTGTAAGAGCTGTTCCTGCTACGCTCTCTGAATGAAGAGAGGTTCACCCACTGGAGCCTGGAGCCTTGTCGTAGGTCCAGGGTGGTTAGGAGACGGTGAGACCCCAGCCAAACTGCGGCGGTTCGTGGAGTCTGCAGTTCTTATGGTGTCTGGTGCAGTGCTGATGGTCCTTGGTGAGCACTAGGAGCATTGATTGACAGAGGGTCCGTCACAATGCTGTCTAATCAGCATCTTGATATGCCACACCTGTGAGGTGGATGGGTTATCTCGACAAAGGAGAAGTGCTCACTAAAGCAGATTTAGACAGATTTGTGAACAATCACCAAAAAAACAATAAACTTGAAGTCTGGTTGGTGTTTCCACCCTCCAAACTACCAGTTTGATTTGTGAACAATATTGAGAGAAATATGCCCTTTGTGTACATAGAAAAAGTCTTAGATCTTTGAATTCAGCTCATGAAAAATGGGGGCAAAAACAAAAGTGTTGCATTTAGAATTTTGTTCAGTGTATGTGTATTGCACATATACATAGATATGTGAGGATATGGGGCAGAGACATAAAGTAGGAAAGTAAAACTAGAAAGCAGACCGGATCACTCACTGAAAGTCTCGACAATAAATCAGTTCATCCCAAAGTTTATTCATCATTTCTTATGCAAATCTACAACCCCGTAAGGATAATAGGACTGCCTATGCTGTCATGCAGTTTTTGGCTTTAATGCATTTAAGGCACCTGCAGAGCTAGATCACTGCGGGTACCAGAGAGCCCCAGGTTTCATATGATACCTGGGGAACCTCTTTGTCAGCTGGGGCCACTAAGTCTCAAACTGACAGATGAGCCCTTTAGATCCATTTAAATCACTAGGCTGAATTATTACACTCAACTGGTGTGATTATTTAAGAAACCCAGAGGATTCCAAACTTGCCTCAGACAGAGAGAGACCCAGGGTCTCAAGGTGTACTCCCCACCTGACAGTGATTGGTTCTGGGCTGTGCCTGCTGTCCAGCACTGATCACAGTGTGATCACCAGGGACTGCATGCAGGAGCTGCAGCATGAGAAGAAGATCTCCCATTCATGATGCTATCTTCTAGTACAGAGCGGTGCATGCAGTGAAATCCATCTATGAGGGTTAACTTTAGAGTTAGCATTAGTGTTAGGGCTGGTGTTAGGGTTTGATCTATGGTTTACTGTTACAGGTAGGGTAGAGGTAAGGTTTAGAAATAGTTAAAATGCTTGACACTGCTCAGTATGGTGACACAGGTACTGTCACTCTATGAAATAGTATGTTTAGAAAGTAAGCAAAAGGCCATGTCAACATTACGGCACATCTGTTATTTAACCCTTCAAGTCCCTCAAACTCCTGGCAAAGGTATACATGTGGGGTTCCAATGTACTCATGAACAGTGGCAGAATACAAATATGGAGTCTAAATCTGGGGCAGGTGGCCATACCCAGATTAACAATTAATTTCCTTGTATTGGAAATGGGACTCAGTCCCACCAATGCCACTCTGGTTTATCAAGGTAGAGGAACTGAGAGTCCTCGAGGAATTTTAGCACAGAGTAGGATGCAGGTGCATACAGATTCCTGGGCTATGTGGTTACTCACTTAAATACCCTGGATGATCTACTTTCTATATATGTATACTTTTACGTGGCAGTTTTCCAATCTGAGCATACCATTCCTTGCTGTAACTTTCAAAGATCTACTAAAAACAGACATTTTGGGCATTTAATATATTTTTTTTTAGTTGCCATTGTATTTAAATTATTAAATGTAAAAATTAAATGTGTCAATATTTTTAAATATTGTTTTCATATTTAATTTAGTTTTATGTATACATATATGATATCAAAAGAAAGACCGATTTCTCCTTTAAAATAATATATATTATATATGAGTGCAATTAAACAGAAAAGTCTAGAATGAGCACATGGCATAGTAAATTGTCTAGAGTGAGCATGTGACATAGGTGCCAAAAAGAGCCTTGGACTGTAAACTGTTAAATTTACTTATTTTATTGATTCCAATCATTTAGCATCTAATTATTAAAATGGAAAGAGGCACCATGAACAGACGGAATACAATGATCATAGATTTGAACTCATCCTTCTTCACATCCTTCCTCCCATGAGGGTTATTTTGTTTTTTAGGTTTTGTTTAGGGTTCCCTTGTTATAACTCACCATTTTTAAATGCATTCAGAATGCTACTTTACTCCTTATTATCTGCTATTTCAAAGCTGGATTTCTAAAAAACATTCTCATATAAAGTCTTTCTAAATATCTTTATTTTAATATTTTCTATTCACTGTGTAATGGTATTATATGTTTTCTGTGTCACATTTATTCCCTGTAATTTGTATAATGAATGTTGGCTCAATGGAAAATGTAGATTAGTATATACCTGGAACAGCTGCTGCTGGGTTCCTACCTCTGTGATAATATATGAGTGTTTGGTATTTATTGAAGTTTGTTTATGCAAAAGAGCTTTAGAAACAAACTGCAATTCAGGAACAGACTAACAATATTTACAGGGGGTCACTGTGGCTCAAAGCAAATGGAAATGATCAGAGACAGGTGTAGGCTTGCAAAATTTCAAATCTAACCAAATAATCAAATAAGGACTCATTTACAAGTGGCTGCTAAATCTAACCATTGAAACAAAGAATTTGACGACAGATAAGAACCATTCGGCCCATCTAGTCTGCCCAATTTTCTAAATACTTTCATTAGTCCCTGGCCTTATCTTATAGCTAGGATAGCCTTATGCCTATTCCACAGATGCTTAAACTCCTTCACTGTGTTAACATCTACCACTTCAGCTGGAAGCCTATTCCATGCATCCACTACCCATAGGTTACAAATGTAAAATTGCTACCAAAACGTACTAACAGATGTCCAACCTCCTAGCCCGTGCCTTGTAGCCTAGTACTACTATCATCCACTCCTACAGATACCATCCATGTCTTAGGGTTCATCTATAAGAAATTCATGCAAAAAGCAACTATAGCATGGCAAGCATAAATGGACAATATAAATCGCACACCGTATGTTTGCTTGTGATCATCTGAGCTTGTTCAATGCATAATGTCCATCTCACTGAGATAAGGAAATACTGGATGGAGAAGTGGAATTTGACCACAAAAACACCATTAGCATCAATATGCAAGTGCATGTTGAAAAATGTGGGATTTATGAAAAAGCATTGAGTTTACAGCAATGTGTCATATAGATTGTCCTATTGTGCGTACTGATCCCCATTCCCACAGCATGCTATATATGTACGTATAAGGACTATGGAAATTCAGAGGGGAGAGGTTATGACACCCAGAAAACAGGGGTCTATCCCTATAGGACAGAAATAAATTCCCATGGACAGTTTGTCTGAATTCTTTGGACCACTAGTGTCACCTGCGGCTGCTGGTTCTATGATTAGAAGAGACACATAGAGCTGTGAATCCAGGAAGCTGTTTTCAGAAAAGTCTTATCCAGGAAAGTAAGATATGAATTGGTGGAAGTATTAGCTTCATTCTCATCCTCACTATTTAACATCTATTGACTCTTCGAAACTTCCTTACTTTCATTTTCACGTGGTTTTAGAATGCTCATAACCCTGTATTATATATAATATCATTACACAATTTGTCAACCAGCCATTGTATGACAGGTCTGCTATTGTGATCCTTGAATATATACAGTATCTCACAAAAGTGAGTACACCCCTCACATTTTTGTAAATATTTTATTATATCTTTTCATGTGTCAACACTGAAGAAATGACACTCTGCTACAATATAAAGTAGTAAGTGTCCAGCCTGTATAACAGTGTAAATGTGCTGTCCCCTCAAAATAACTCAACACACAGCCATGAATGTATGAGCCTACAACAGCAGACAGCTTTTTTGGAAGAAGATCCATATATCTATGTGGCATCAGTATGTATCCCCTTATCTGAAAGCATTTTAGGCATAAGGTACAGGTAGAATCTAACAGTAAACATTAGGGTTTTGTGACATTTATAGGGTTATTTACTAAAGTGAGAATTCAAAGTGAATTTCAAATTTAAGACCAGAGTAGCAAAATTCAAAGTATAACTGATTTAGAGATGTTTTTCTAATTTAATTATTTTGACCTTAAATTTGAAACTCACTTTGAAATCTTATTTGAGTGAATGCACCTTTTTAGCCAATAGTTAGAAAACTAAGCATTATACATTTTATGCAATTTATATATATTTTTTAGATTGACTAAGAATTGAGTTTATTTTGAGTATTTGTCAATAGTAAAAAATGCAAAAGTCCTTGGTAAACATATTTAAAATGCTCCGTGGCAAAGGGTTAAGTGCAAAGTGTAGATTTACTTTTTTTAATATGCTCCTGAAATTAATGTTAATTAAATCACAGGTCGCCTCTAGAGTAATTTTGGCCCAAGTAATGAAAATGATATCATTAAATTAAAAAGAACCAATTGAGCTTCATAATTCCATTATAAAAATTCCTTCAGGTTTTCTTTTCCCTTCAATTTTTAATTAAGAATAATAATAATAAAAGAAAAAAAAAAATATGATACTGCTGTGAAGGAAGATTCAGCTGATTTTTAAAAATGCTGTCAAGTTTAGATGTAATGAGGGTGTAGCCATTCATGAATGCAACATGGTACCGGAGGACCGTTTTTTCCTATGATGGAACTTTGAGGTTCTTGACTGATCCTTGGTATAATTTAACCGCTTCATAATGGCTGGCATGCACGAACAGTAAAGAAACTGAGAAAAATAAATGTTCCAGGAATGGAATGTATGACTATCTTAGTAAACAAGTTTAGCAACAAAACTGCGTCCAAGCCAATGAGTATTCATAACCACCATTTAAAAAAAATATACATGTTACTAAGCTAATCATTGGGTAAAGGCGACTCTATTTTATTCCTGTGTTATACATCAATGAAGGGGACACAAGCCTGATTATCACTCACTGTAACTGTGAATGTATATTTGCTGCTCTCATCTTCCACAATTTGCCCCTTTTATAAAACCATAATCCATTGATCCATACTTACATCCACGTACAGCAGGTATGAGTTAGAAACATGTTTATGCTCAACTCCGGAAAATGACTCCAGCCTTTTCCAATAAAAAACAAAAATAGCAACAATAGTGTAAACATTTAAAAAGAAAGAAATACAGAAGTCCTACTTGGTAATACACTAAGCACACAATAAAAAGGTCTTTATTACATGAACTGGAACATTTAAATAACACAGTGTAACACTTGTGGATATCTGTCCATGGTCTTAGGCAGAAATAATAATATGAAGAGTCACAAAAGAAGGATTATGTTATTTAAAAAAAAAAATAAACCTCCAGATAATGTCCTTTAGAATGTCCAGTTAATAAATATCTCCTGAATCACTGACTCAAAGCTAACCCAGTAGGTTGAAAAAAAAACATGTGAACTTGAAAATTGATGTTAGGTTAATTGGCTAATCAGTTGATGTTAAGCTAGTCAACCATTATTAAGGATCATGTGGAGCTGATTAGCTTAACGTCAACTTTGATCTGAGGGTCTAAGCCTTTTTTGAATAACACAATCTTCTTTCTTTACCCGTTTAATCACTATTTCTAAATTAGACGTTGAATATATGTCATGTGTGTTATATTTTATGTTCTTAAATGTTCCTGTTTGTCTAAATAAAAATTATTTTATAAATATAATTTTTTTGTTTAGTTCTTAAAACATTACTAAGTAGGACTCTTGTATTTCCTCTCTTCTCCTTTTATCATTGTCTTTCACTGGGTTATGTCTTAATCCATAATTGGGGTCCACTATTTACATACCCATTTGTAGGTTGCCTTTGTGTGGGCTCCTTTCAGTGTTTTAATTTAAAATTGCAGCCTGCACAACTGCACAAGATGAGACATAGGTAAAACTTTAAAAAATTCCATATATTTTTTAAACCAAAGTTACCAGGTGCCACATTTGTCTTTGTTATTTTGCTAAATATGGTTAAAAGGAAAATATAACAGGCATTTCTGTATTTAGAGGATCTAACAGAACACAGACATGTTATCAATGCAGTAGATTAAATCAGATCTAAGAAATTCACACCAAAATTGCAATTATATATTTCTATTTGTTTTGACAGAAACTGGCGATTCAATGGGTGTATTAGTAAGATATAAATCACCATAGGTAAATATCTGAGGACATCTATTAAAAAATACAGTTTTTTTTATCAGATATATTGAATACACCACCATTAAACTTAAAGGAACACTATAGGGTCAGGAACCCAAACATGTATTCCTGACCCTACAGTGTTAAAACCATCATCTAGCCCATATGCTCCCCCCTCCCCCCCGCATATAGTAAAATCTTACTTTTGTTTATATCTGCAGCTGCTGGCTCTGCCCCTTATCTGCCTTCTTGGCTAATATCATGAGAATGGATTATCTGAGCCTATCATAGTGCTTTTCCATAGGATTGGCTAAGACTGTCAAGGAGGCAGATATGGGGCAGAGCCAGCACAAGCCGAACACAGCTATTTCCAATCAGCATTTCCTCCATGCAGAGGTTGGAGATACTGAATGGCAGTGCTGCAAACTGTGCAGCACTGCTCCAGAAAGCACCTCTAGCAGTGATCTGAGGAGTGGCCAGTGGAGGTATCCTTAGACTGTAATGTAAACAGTGCATTTTCTAAAAAAAAAAACTGTTTACTGCAAAAAGTCTGAAGAGAATGATTATACTCACCAGAACAAATACAATAAGCTGTAGTTGTACTGGTGACTATAGCACCCCTTTAAATACTGAACATGTCAGACGTTAAAACCTTTTAGCTTTGAAGCAAGATTGCACTTCTTTTTGTAAAGAACCTGTAACCACAACAGTATATGGCATTACATTCGACTAGGTAGAAAATCAGTTCATATGGAATCACCTCCATAGTTAATTGATTTTCACTTTAGCATTGTGTAAGAGTATTTTCACAAATTTTAAAACTCTTAGGAATATGCAGATTATTTCATCCAAATAAGCTAATGCTTATTACAATAAAAATACTATATTGTAAATGCTCAATATACATCTCATACACCTGTGTGTATTTCAAATGTGGATGACAAATTGGGTGTAATATGATATTTGTGATTACTTTTTTATCTTCTTCCTTTCCCTCCATTTATTTACTGCCTCAGTTAGTCTTCTACAGCCTTTTTGGAATTGTCCATATGTAACAAAATGCCTGCCTTGCTGTCATGGTTATATTTTATACTTGTAATCAAACTATGCACAAGTTAATGTTTGTTAATGTTATCTCTTTTGGCTACTGTCTATTAAAGGAAAAATATATACTTATATATATATATATATATATATATATATATATATGACTTACACAAAAACAACAAGAACATATACAGTGGATCCAGCTTGCATTACAAAAAAACGAACTATTTTGACTGTAATATAATAGCAGTCAGTTTCATTCACATGTGTGCGTTTCCGGGCCTGCCAGGGCACAGTGTCACACCAGTGCAACTCATATCTGGAGTAACAGTAGTGTACATAAAAAAAAAAAAAAAAAATTTGACTGTGAAATAATAGCAGTCAGTTTCCTTCACACGTGTGCGTTTCAGGACCTGCCAGGGCAGTGTCACAACAGTGCAACTCATATCTGGTGTAACAGTAGTGTACATTTAAAAAAACAACAACACTTTTTTGACTGTGAAATAATAGCAGTCAGTTTCCTTCACACGTGTGCGTTTCAGGGCCTGCCAGGGCACAGTGTCACACCAGTGCAACTCATATCTGGTGTAATAGTAGTGTACATTTAGAAAAAAACCTACAAATTTGACTGTGAAATAATAGCAGTCAGTTTCCTTCACACGTGTGCGTTTCAGGGCCTGCCAGGGCACAGTGTCACACCAGTGCAACTCATATCTGGTGTAACAGTAGTGTACATTAAAAAAAACCTAGAAATTTGACTGTGAAATAATAGCAGTCAGTTTCCTTCACGCGTGTGCGTTTCCGGGCCTGCCAGGGCACAGTGTCACACCAGTGCAACTCATATCTGGTGTAACAGTAGTGTACATTAAAAAAAAAAAACTAGAAATTTGACTGTGAAATAATAGCAGTCAGTTTCCTTCACACGTGTGCGTTTCAGGGCCTGCCAGGGCACAGTGTCACACCAGTGCAACTCATATCTGGTGTAACAGTAGTGTACATTAAAAAAAAAAAAAAACTAGAAATTTTACTGTGAAATAATAGCAGTCAGTTTCCTTCACACATGTGCGTTTCAGGGCCTGCCAGGGCACAGTGTCACACCAGTGCAACTCATATCTGGTGTAACAGTAGTGTACATAAAAAAAACCTAGAAATTTGACTGTGAAATAATAGCAGTCAGTTTCCTTCACACGTGTGCGTTTCAGGGCCTGCCAGGGCACAGTGTCACACCAGTGCAACTCATATCTGGTGTAACAGTAGTGTACATTTAAAAAAAAAAAAACTAGAAATTTTACTGTGAAATAATAGCAGTCAGTTTCCTTCACACGTGTGCGTTTCAGGGCCTGCCAGGGCACAGTGTCACACCAGTGCAACTCATATCTGGTGTAACAGTAGTGTACATTTAAAAGAAATTTTTTTTTGACTGTAATAGATTGAATAGCAGTTAGTTGTCTGCAAGCGTGTGTCAGGCCTACAGCGTCTACTCTGCCAACTTCTGCCAGTGCACAGTGCCATTAATATCTGTTGTCAAAGTAGCTTGCACGCATAGTACCAGTAATCGAAAAAAAAATGACAGGCAGAGGCAGGCCACCCCGCAGGCGCCGTCGTGGTCGTGGTGCTGTGATTCCCTTTGGCCCTAGAATAATGCCCAGTGTTCAGAGGCCACGTATCCTGAACTGGAAAAGTTCTGAGGACATAGTTGACTGGCTAACACAGGACATCCAATCTTCTACAGCTTCCAATCGGAACCTTGACGCACCATCCTCCTCCAGCTTAGCTTCGGGCACCTCTCAAGTTACCACTCGCCCGCCTGCTGCCACCACCAACACTAGCACCACAGCCGCTTCACTTGATCTGTCAGAGGAGTTATTTACACATCAGTTGGAAGAAATGAGTGATGCGCAACCATTACTTCCAGAGGATGTAGATAACAGGGATATGTCTCAGTCAGGCAGCATTACACACATGGACATACAGTGTGATGATGATGATGTTGTACCCGCTGCTGCTTCCTTTGCTGAGTTGTCAGATACAAGTGAAGTGGTTGATGATGACGATGCGTCCGTGGATGTCACGTGGGTGCCCGCTAGAAGAGAAGAAGAACAGGGGGAAAGTTCAGATGGGGAGACAGAGAGGAGGAGGAGACGAGTTGGAAGCAGGGGGAGGTTGTCGCAAGGAGCTAGTGGCACAGTCAGACAGCATGCATTGGCACCCAGGGTCAGCCAGACAGCACGCCAATCAACGCATGCTGTTGCCACCCCCAGAATGCCGTCATTGCAGAGCTCAGCAGTGTGGCCTTTTTTTTGTGTGTCTGCCTCTGACAACAGCGATGCCATTTGCAACCTGTGCCAAAAGAAACATGGGAAGTCATGGGAAGTCCAACACCCACCTAGGTACAACTGCTTTGCGAAGGCACATGATCGCACATCACAAACGCCTATGGGATCAACACATGAGTACAAGCAGCACACAAACTCAAACCCGCCATCCTCCTCCTGGTCCAGCATCTTCAGCCACGTCAACCACTGCTGTCCTCCTTGCCCCCTCTCAACCATCCGCCACTCCGTCTCTCGCCTTGAGCAGTTCCTGCTCATCTGCCCACAGTCAGGTGTCTGTCAAGGACATGTTTGAGCGTAAGAAGCCAATGTCACAAAGTCACCCCCTTGCCCGGCATCTGACAGCTGGCTTGTTTGAACTCTTAGCCCGCCAGCTTTTACCATACAAGCTGGTGGAGTCTAAGGCATTCCAAAAATTTGTAGCTATTGGGACACCGCAGTGGAAGGTACCCGACCGAAATTTCTTTGCACAAAAGGCAATCCCTAACCTGTACTCGATTGTGCAAAAGGAAGCAATGGCATGTCTGGGTCACACTGTTGGGGAAAGGGTCCATCTGACTACTGATACCTGGTCTGCAAAGCATGGTCAGGGCAGGTATATCACCTACACTGCGCATTGGGTAAACCTGCTGACGGCTGCCAAGCATGGAATGTGTGGCACTGCAGAGGAGTTGGTGACACCGCCACGACTTGCAGGCAGGCCTGCTGCCACCTCCTCTACTCCTCCTACTCCATCCTCTTCCATAAACTCCTCGGCTGAGTCCTCTTCTGCTGCTGCGTCTTGCTCCACATCAACGGCACCCCCCAGCTCCCCAGGTACTATTCCACATCCCGGATACGGCAGTGTCACGCTGTCTTAGGGTTGACTTGCCTGAAAGCAGAGAGTCACACCAGACCAGCACTCCTGTCCGCCCTGAACGCACAGGTGGATCAGTGGTTGACTCCGCACCAACTGGAGATCGGCAAAGTGGTTTGTGACGGAAGAAATTTGTTGGCGGCATTGAATTTGGGCAAGTTGACATGCCATGTCACATGTGTGTAATCTGATCGTCCTGAAGCAGGCCAGGAAGGTGTGTGGCCATTTCAGGCGTTCCTACACGGTCATGGCACACTTTTCAGATTTCCAGTGGTGAAACAACATGCCAGTGAGGCGCTTGATTTGCGATAGCCCGACACATTGGAATTCAACACTCCTAATGTTCGACCGCCTGCTCCAACAGGAAAAATCCGTTAATGACTATTTGTATGACCGGGGTGCTAGGACAGCCTCTGCGTAGCTGGGAATTTTTTTGCAACGTTACTGGACGCTCATGCGCAATGCCTGTAGGCTCATGCGTCCTTTTGAAGAGGTGACAAACCTAGTCAGTCGCACCGAAGGCACCATCAGTGACATCATATTTGTTTTCTTCCTGGAGCGTGGCCTGCGAAGAGTGATGGATAAGGCCGTAGATGAGCGTAAAGAGGAAGAGTTGTGGTCACCATCACCACCAGAAACAGCCTTATCAGCATCGCTTGCTGGACCTGCGGCAACGCTGGAAGAGGATTGTGAGGAAGAGGAGTCAGAGGAGGAATGTGGCTTTGAGGAGGAGGAGGAAGACCAACCACAACAGGCATCCCAGGGTGCTCGTTGTCACCTATCTGGTACCCGTGGTGTTGTACGTGGCTGGGGGGAAGAACATACCTTCAGTGAGATCACTGAGGACGAGGAACGGGACATGAGTAGCTCGGCATCCAACCTTGTGCTAATGGGGTCTTTCATGCTGTCGTGCATGTTGAGGGAGCCTCGTATAAAAAGGCTGAAGGAGAATGACCTGTACTGGGTGTCCACGCTACTAGACCCCCGGTATAAGCAGAAAGTGCCTGAAATGTTACTGAATTACCGCAAGTCGGAAAGGATGCAGCAGTTCCAAAATAAATTAAAAAGTATGCTTTACACAGCGTGTAAGGGTGATGTCACAGCACAATGGGAATCTAACAGGGGAAGAGGTGAAAGTAATCCTCCTCCTCCTCCCACGACCACGCCGGCAAGGTCAGGATGCTTTATAGACGTGTTGTTGATGGAGGACATGCAGAGCTTTTTAAGTCCTACGCATCGCCACAGCCCTTCGGGGTCCACCCTCAGAGAACGACTCGACCGACAGGTAGCAGACTACCTCGCCTTAACTGCAGATATCGACACTCTGAGGAGCGATGAACCCCTTGACTACTGGGTGTGCAGGCTTGACCTGCGGCCTGAGCTATCCCAATTTGCGATAGAACTTCTGGCCTGCCCCACTTCAAGTGTCCTGTCAGAAAGGACCTTCAGTGCAGCAGGAGGTATTGTCACTGAGAAGAGAAGTCGCCTAGGTCAAAAAAGTCTAGATGACCTCACCTTTATTAAGATGAATGAGGGATGGATCCCGAAGGGACTGACAGTGGGCGATACATTCGACTAAAAAAGGCCTGATAGGGGACGTAACAGGGATTAAACTGATTGGAATAGTACTACTTAACACACCTTATAATAACGCAGAGAGAGGCAATGCAGAGAGAGAAGTCTGAAGAAGAGGAGTCAGAGGAGGAAGGTGGCTTTGAGGAGATGGAAGATCAAACACAGCAGGCGTCCCAGGGGGCTTGTTGTCACCTTTCGGGGACCCTTGGTGTTGTACGTGGCTGGGTGGAGGAAGAGACCTTCAATGACATCATTGAGGACAAGGAACGGAACATGGCTAGCTTGGTATCCAACCTTGTGCAAATCGGGAGTTTGCAGTTGTGCAAATGGACTATTTGCGGTTGTTTGCGGTGCGTTAAACAGGGAGTTTGGTCTGTCACTGTGAAGTGGGTGTAACCCTTACACTACCTGATCGATACAACATCATACCTGATGTTTTAAAGCACGTTATTCCAAACAATTTAGGAATGTTAGGTGATTTATGCCCTTTATGGATTAAAACCAGACTCTGTATGTACTCAACTATGTAATTTTCCATGGGAGTTTTGCCATGGATCCCCCTCTGGCATGCCACAGTCCAGGTGTTAGTCCCCTTGAAACAACTTTTCCATCACTATTGTGGCCAGAAAGAGTCCCTGTGGGTTTTTAAAAGTTTGCCTGCCTATTGAAGTCTATGGTGGTTCGTTCGCGAACATTTGCGGAAATTCGCGTTCGCCGTTCGCGAACGGAAAATTTTATGTTCGCGACATCTCTACTGGACAGGTCAGGAAGCCCTGGACTGAACCAAGTATAAAGGATTTTCACCTGCTGTAAGAAGTGAGCAGCTCAGGACCTTAGAGTGGCTCAGGTTGTTGTGGCTGAGCTGAGCCTGTATTGTGAGGCCTAGAGTTGTAAGGAAGGGTGTACCCCTTATAGGAAACTGCTGCCGATGTGTAGGGTGGTACCTAGCATGGTGTTCGCTGCGATGAACATGGACCCACTGAGATAGGAAGCCTAGAAGTCCCCGTCTGCCAGTGGTGAGGAGGTGTTGGATGGAGAGGTTTTGACTCCTCTGATGTGTGTAATGTGGAAGTCATTGCTAGGCAGTTGCAGCCTATTTCAAAGGCATTGACTTCCCACCTTCACTCCTACGATGTATGTGAGGCATACCGACCCCTGATAAGAACTCCAAACAGTGGCTTATCAGTCCCTCTAGGTTAGGGAAAGTTGAACAAATGCACAAAGTAATCCTCTACAGTCCAGAATCGCCAGATGTTGATAGATTGAGCTTTGGCGGAGAGGAGCTAATTCAAATCGCAACCAGCTAACATGGCAGCCGACCGGGAAAATCTAATCTTTTACAATTTTAATTTCCTAAAGATGCAATTTTATATATATATTTTATATATATATATATATATATATATATATATATATAATAACAGCTAATGGTTCATCATATATTTTGTGACTCTATTATTTATGTAAGCTCTAACTGTATTGTATTATTTGTGTTATCTAGGGCATACTTGAGAACAAGAAAAATCGCAATGTATTCTTCCTGGTAAAACAATTTCAAACTAAATAAATAAAAAAGAGATGTCAATGGTCATCGTCCCTACTCTGCAAAGAGAGTATGTTCAGTGGTTCTGTGGGAATTCTGGTAATGAACTTTTGTATAGAACTATAAATATATTGATAAGTTACTTTTTCATTGCTGCACAATGTCAACGTCTCTCTCCCCCTTTATTTCCACTTATTTTAGAAGATTTCACTGCTCAAATAAAAATCTGTACCCTCAACCAGTAACAGTAACAGTTTTTATGTAATGATAACAACTGAGTTCAAATTCATTACTTATTTCTCCAGACTTGTATTAATTCAGAACACTGTGCATTATTCTGATATCTTTAAGAATAAAAATAATTTTTTATACATTAAAACAAATCTATTTTTTTTATTACAATTCTATTTATGTTATATTTCAGAAAAGGGAGATTGGCAAAGTAAGCCTGTATATTAACAGATGTATATTTGAAATATAAAGAGTCACTTTAAAATACTAAAATAAGAGGAGCAAATGCATTTTAATACAGTAAATGTAAATAAATTCAAATTTATTAAATGTACACTATAGGCACCATAACAACTTTAGCTTAATGATGTAGCAATCCTCTAGATTGTAAGCTCTTTTGAGCAGGGTCCTCATAAACTCTACTGTTCTTGTAACATTTTGAAATTGTTTAATTCATTGTTAAATTTTCTCCTTTATAATATTGTGAACTGCTGCGGAATAAGTTGGTGCTATATAAATGCAAATAATAATTAAAATTGTAATAATACTTTTGGTGCATAGATCATGTCCCCAGGAGTCACATTGATCATATCTCAGTAACATTATTCATTGGCTGTGACTCACACTCCTTACACACTTCCTGAAAATATGTTTCATTTTCAAACCTTGATAAAAATCTTAGGAGAGTGTGTTTCCTTTAGAAGACATTTTATTCTGCTCTGTTACTTGCCTACTAGTGCACAGTATCCTTCTCTGTGAAATTAGCATAATGAAGAATCAAAATGTAACTGGACAAAAATACATTAATTGTTTGAAAGCTAGTAGAAGAACATTTTGGGGTAAGTGTTTTATTTTATTCATATTAAATTGTAAATGTATTTAATAATTTGAATATATATGCTTGTGCACAGCTAAAAAGGAGCATCCAAGTATTTCACTGTTCAGTAGTGGAGTAAGGGAGCGATTCCCATTGGACCCCAGGTATGAAGATAAATCATTCTAAAAAATATAGTTGTTATGGTGCTTGGAAGGTTCCTTTAAAGTTTGGAAGACTGACAGTGTCTGCATAAGGTGTCTGTTGCAAATGTTGTAAGTACCGGGTCTACTCTCTATGTGGTTGCCAGGTCATGCTGGTGCATTTATATTACATTTCCCAACATATTCCGCCCGCCTCCCGCTATGATTGAATTTAACTAATTTCTGCTCCCATGATAATATCTTGCTTGGTCCATTCTTTGTATGTACCTTTCTACATGGATTTCAGTCCAACCATATCTAAAAGGAACACATCTGTCATATAAGCTTATTGCAGGGAGAATTTGCAACTCAAAGGTTGGTGGCCCAGAATAGGGGTGTTGCAAGGCTCCAAAGCAAAAGGTAGTTTCAGACCAAAGCAAAACTTAATGAAACCCAACATACCTTTGTTTCCTTCCTTGAACCAACCTGTGGTCCATCAGAAGACATTCCTAGAGGCGTGGCTGACTAAGACAGAATAGACATGTTCTCGTGGAGCTCTGCTACGGCCCAGCGATTATACCTAATTCACCTAGGTTGTCAGCATCGCAGAAGTGCCTCCACAATCTCACCCCATAGACACATAAAGGGGCACACGCACCGCAAGTTCCATGTACCTGACCCCCCCTAAATCGCAAGATATAAGGATCTCGTTTGAGTGGCCTGCACCTTCGAAAATGGCGCCCGTGGCAAGACACATGGAGGAAGCCTCTGTGGAATCCCTAGAGGATAAGTAACTACTTACCTCTTCTCAATGGAGTGAAAAATACCTGGAAGTTGACTCATCTCACTCCTGGAAATGCACAAAGTGTGGAAAGCTGACCACCTGGAGACACAGCATGAGATGGGGGCTATCCAGAAGCGGCTCAAAGACTTGGAGGTGAGGGAAACAGATTGAGACGCACAGCTGCAAACCACCAGGTCCCACATGGACGGACTTACCCCGCAGGTCCAGAGACTGCGCCACACAGTGGCCTCACTGGAATCCTGACACAGGCGCCGCAACATCCGCCTGAGGGGGAATTCCTGAGGACATAAAGGGGAAATCACTGCTACCTTATGCTCAAAGGCTGATTGCATCCATAGGTCTAAAGGGAGGCTCGGACCCCTCCATACTACTCACAGCATTCATAGTCAGAAAGGCTGCATCAGCTCCAGCTGCAGCCCCCAAAGACACCATTATAGTGACCAGAGATGTAGCAGTAAGATTTGCTATTATGGCTCGTTCCAGAGCACTGGAAAGCTCGAAGTTCGAAGGTGCCTCCATCATGTTCTTCAGTGACATCCCATTTGCTGCACTGGTAGAGAAACGAAAACTGGCTCCGGTAGCTAGGAAGCTAAGGGACCACTTAGTTCGATATCGCTGGGGAGCGGACGGTGCCCTGATGGTGTCACTTGTTGAAAAATGTTATAATGAAAAAAATCTCAGGCACTCACTGTACTTGGTTCCAGGCAGGTTTATTACAACGTTTCGACCTATACAGGGCTTTATCAAGCTTGATAAAGACCTGTATAGGTCGAAACATTGTAATAAACCTGCCTGGAACCAAGTACAGTGAGTGCCTGAGATTTTTTTCATCACTACATATTTCTTGGAGTTTGCTGACCCGTGCTCAGTAGCACCCTGTGTTGGTATATTGTGACAGAGTGCGACCCTATTTTAGGTTTACTTGGTGAAAATGGTCATATTAATCTGAGAAGAGGACTCAGAGAAACTTTTCCGATGTCTAGACAGGCTAGATACATCTGAAGAAGGAGAAGCGAGTGGAAATACCCGAGAGGGGACACAAGGAGACCCCGCGGCAGGCATAACACTGACCCAGCTCAAACCTACCAGATTTGGAGTCCTTAGACTTTGAAATGTTATCCGTTATAACAGGCAGTTCACACATGAGCCACTCACATGGGCCCATTCAATACATTCTAGGCCACCATACCACAGCCTTTACCCCCATTTATTTATCTGTCAAGGCGCCTGACACCCTGTATTAGCAATGACACTCAACAATACCAGTATCCCAGTGTTTGGAGCGATGGAGGGACCTAGACACTTATCCCTTCACATGAATGCAAAAGTTGCCTTTGCACCCACAGAGTTTTGTCCAAAAAACTATATTTTGTTATGTTTTATACTCAAACAATATACACTAACGTGGATGAATGCTTTTGTGTACAAAACCCAATAAAATACAAATTGGAAAAAAATAAAAATTCAGTTTGGGGACCAAATTAAGGCCTTTGAATAAAACTCAAAGATGTGCTGAGGAAATAATAGGGGAAAGAATATCTGAAGATAAATTCACAATTTTCATTAATTTATTTTTACTCATCAGTATCTTCCCCACAGAGTTCCCATGGTTCTCCCCCTCACCTCCAGTCTCTGTTGTTTTTTAATCTAAAAATTAAGCACCCTTTTATAGTTTTGCTGGTATTTGGTTTTGGTGAAATAGTATTTGCTTAATGCTATCATATCCACTTCACATAGTATATGCATAAAATCAACTGAGAATTAAAAAAAAAAAAAAAGATATTCCTAGACTTTTTGTTATCCCCAGACTTTACTGCATTGTCACCTATCTATATTCACTGTGTGGTCCTACAGTGCACAAATATAAAAAAAAAATTAAATCACTATTTACTAGACAATGACAATATGTATGTATTTTATTATGCATTTTGTCATGTCGGAGTGGTTGGATTCCCACTTACAGTATTTGGTTTTCTCCGAGATTCAACACAAGTGCTGGCATCGTTTGAGGCATTTCACTGGATGGCAATTTAGAAATGGGTTGGTCTGTATGTCTGTTCTATTTACTCTTCCATTCCACATCTACAGGGCAACATTTCTGTTGAAGTTTTGGGATTTTTCTTGTGAGTTACAGTCATTCATAAATTATTGTTTTTTTTTTTTTCTACTTACTCACAATTACTTTGTTTTTGATGGTTATTACTATCTCCACAGATGTGGCAATATGATTGGAGCAAAATCTACACCCTCATATGCTAATATTTAAATGCTTGTGTGAGCATTTTTCCATATTTGTGGAGATTTGTGGGGATACTGCCAATCCATTGTCGGATACCCTCAGTACACTCTACATTGACAATCTCATCTTGGTGTGGGATGGAGGACAACAGGACCTTGATTTATGTTTGATGTCTTTAACCCCTTAAGGACCAAACTTCTGGAATACAAGGGAATCGTGACATGTCATACATGTCATGTGTCCTTAAGGGGTTAAACAACAATGATCTAAACCTTAAATTAACATTGTGTGTGGACACATAACTGATATAACATTTTGGACCTCAATGTAATGGCAAATGGAGAAAATTATATCTAAAAATGATGGAAAACTGACAGCAGGAAATACGCTTCTTTAAGAAAGCAGCTATTACCCTCCACATACTTTTAAATCTGGTCAACTGGGTGAGTCTATGAGATTAAGAAGAAGCTGTTCCTCAGTCTAGGACTTTGAAGTCCATTCTCAGGATCTTAACCCCTTAAGGACCAAACTTCTGGAATAAAAGGGAATCATGACATGTCACACATGTCATGTGTCCTTAAGGGGTTAAAAAAGTCTGACCCAGAGTTGTTATAATTATTTCACAATTGAAAGAGAGTATGGTATTGCTAAACAGAGATGTTTTTTCCATGGGAAGACACAAAGAAAGTAAATAAAATCATAAGCATGAAGTCTAGTTTTGATAGTACATCTACTTTACCAATTTTGGCATTGATTACGTAGATATTCAGCTGTTTTTAGCACTGATGATTTCTTTTTTACAATCTTCATTTATGTATTTAGAAGCAAAGTACTCTAGGTACGAGACAAGATTAAAATAGGATGCTAAGGTTTACAGCAAAGCATATTCAGTACATATGAACATATACTTATCTGTAATTTTTTGCAATGTATTGTTGAGTACCAGTTATAACTTATTAAGTTTAAATTTAGGTCAAAGGAAAGAGAGAGATAATATATATAGAGAGACACACACACGCAAACACACGCACACACACACACACACACACACACACACATATATATATATATATATATATATATATATACGAAATAGAGAATGTAGGATGCACACTCAGGTCTTTGTGAAAAAGATGTATAGTTTTATTTAATCCAGGTACAAACCAAAACCAACGTTTCGACCTCTGCAGGTCTTTTTCAAAGTTACTGTAGCAAGCACAATAATCTCTATATATACATAAAAGTAAGTGAACTTACCAATCAATCTCGTTGTGAATCCCTTCACCGAACCCGGACGTGTGATAGGACCGCCCATGTGACGTCATTACGTCATTACGTCCGGCGGAATACTAAGTGGTTTCCATGGAAACATATCCACTATGCATAAAGTCCGTGTCTAAGAAGAAATGTGAGTCCGAGGTTGTGTTAAAAGCACAACAGGACGGAAGATATAAACAGCCTTTTAGAGAAACTAGTAAATTACTATAATAACTAAATAAAGTAATAAGATGCCTACTTAATACCCATATCACCCATACAACTGTGAGAGTGAAAAAATGTGCCTATGAATGTGAATGAATGAGTGAAAGATATGTGAAAAACAACTAAGTGACTAAAACAAGTGATGTTAAGGCATCCTAACAGTATATGTTAAAGTATTTAAAGAATACTAAATTTCACACAATAAAAACCAAATCATATTCCACAATTATATCAATACATATATTATATGCTGTCTTGCGTGGCAGCAGGAAAAAATTACATCCTACATGTTATATGGGACCCTGCTCTAAACATAAAGCAAAAAGAAAACACTAAAAAACGAAAAAAAGGAGGAAAAAGGCCATATTCGCTAAATACATTTTTCTACATAAATAGAAAAAATAAGAATAAGAAAGACACAAAATGGAACTATTCAGGGATCTCCAAAGAAAGCTTACACAGCTATAATCATAAGGGGCCATCCTGGCTTAGCAGTAGTGATGTACCGAACTGTCCGCCGGCGAACAGTTCCCGGCGAACTTAGCGTGTTCGCGTTCGCCGCGGCGGGCGGACACATGCGCAGTTCGATCCGCCCCCTATTCGTCATTATTGGGCAAACTTTGACCCTGTGCCTCTCGGTCAGCAGACACATTCCAGCCAATCCGCAGCACTCCCTCCCTTCCACACCCTCCAACCTCCCTCCCAGCATCCATTTTCGATTCATTCTGAAGCTGCATGCTTAGTGAGAGGAGGGAAAGTTTAGCTGCTGCTGATTAGATAGGGAAATTGATAGCTAGGCTAGGGTATTCAGTGTCCACTACAATCCTGAAGGACTCATCTGATCTCTGCTGCAAGGACAGCACCCCAAAAAGCCCTTTTTAGGGCTATAACATCAGGCTGCTTTTTTTTTTTTTTTCCTGTGTAATGTAATTGCAGGTGCCTGCCTGCCAGCTTCTGTGTGAGGTTCACATTGGATACTGTGCCTACTTGCCCAGTGCCACCACTCATATCTGTTTTTACAATAGGTTAAGCTTTACATTTAAAAGAAATATTTTTTTTTCACTGTAATAGAAGAGCAGTTGCCTGCCTGCCAGCTTCTGTGTCAGGTTGGATGCCTTGCCCATTTGCACAGTCAGTGCCACCACTCATATCTGTTTTAACAATAGGTTGAGCTTTACATTTAAAAGAAATAATTTTTTTTCACTGTAATAGAAGAGCAGTAGCCTGCCTGCCAGCTTCTGTGTCAGGTTGGATGCCTTGCCCATTTGCACAGTCAGTGCCACCACTCATATCTGTTTTAACAATAGGTTAAGCTTTACATTTAAAAGAAATAATTTTTTTTCACTGTAATAGAAGAGCAGTAGCCTGCCTGCCAGCTTCTGTGTCAGGTTGGATGCCTTGCCCATTTGCACAGTCAGTGCCACCACTCATATCTGTTTTAACAATAGGTTAAGCTTTACATTTAAAAGAAATATTTTTTTTCACTGTAATAGAAGAGCAGTTGCCTGCCTGCCAGCTTCTGTGTCAGGTTGGATGCCTTGCCCATTTGCACAGTCAGTGCCACCACTCATATCTGTTTTAACAATAGGTTAAGCTTTACATTTAAAAGAATTTTTTTTTCACTGTAATAGAAGAGCAGTTGCCTGCCTGCCAGCTTCTGTGTCAGGTTGGATGCCTTGCCCATTTGCACAGTCAGTGCCACCACTCATATCTGTTTTAACAATAGGTTAAGCTTTACATTTAAAATAAATCATTTTTTTTCACTGTAATAGAAGAGCAGTTGCCTGCCTGCCAGCTTCTGTGTCAGGTTGGATGCCTTGCCCATTTGCACAGTCAGTGCCACCACTCATATCTGTTTTAATAATAGGTTAAGCTTTACATTTAAAATAAATCATTTTTTTTCACTGTAATAGAAGAGCAGTTGCCTGCCTGCCAGCTTCTGTGTCAGGTTGGATGCCTTGCCCATTTGCACAGTCAGTGCCACCACTCATATCTGTTTTAATAATAGGTTAAGCTTTACATTTAAAATAAATAATTTTTTTTCACTGTAATAGAAGAGCAGTAGCCTGCCTGCCAGCTTCTGTGTCAGGTTGGATGCCTTGCCCATTTGCACAGTCAGTGCCACCACTCGTATCTGTTTTTACAATAGGTTAAGCTTTAGATTTAAAAGAAATCATTTTTTTTTCACTGTAATAGAAGAGCAGTTGCCTGCCTGCCAGCTTCTGTGTCAGGTTGGATGCCTTGCCCATTTGCACAGTCAGTGCCACCACTCATATCTGTTTTAACAATAGGTTAAGCTTTACATTTAAAATAAATCATTTTTTTTTCACTGTAATAGAAGAGCAGTTGCCTGCCTGCCAGCTTCTGTGTCAGGTTGGATGCCTTGCCCATTTGCACAGTCAGTGCCACCACTCATATCTGTTTTAACAATAGGTTAAGCTTTACATTTAAAATAAATATTTTTTTTTCACTGTAATAGAAGAGCAGTTGCCTGCCTGCCAGCTTCTGTGTCAGGTTGGATGCCTTGCCCATTTGCACAGTCAGTGCCACCACTCATATCTGTTTTTACAATAGGTTAAGCTTTAGATTTAAAAGAAATAATTTTTTTTCACTGTAATAGAAGAGCAGTTGCCTGCCTGCCAGCTTCTGTGTCAGGTTGGATGCCTTGCCCATTTGCACAGTCAGTGCCACCACTCATATCTGTTTTAACAACAGGTTAAGCTTTACATTTAAAAGAAATCATTTTTTTTCACTGTAATAGAAGAGCAGTTGCCTGCCTGCCAGCTTCTGTGAACGGTTGGATGCCTTGCCCATTTGCACAGTCAGTGCCACCACTCATATCTGTTTTAACAATAGGTTAAGCTTTACATTTAAAATAAATCATTTTTTTTTTCACTGTAATAGAAGAGCAGTTGCCTGCCTGCCAGCTTCTGTGTCAGGTTGGATGCCTTGCTCATTTGCACAGTCAGTGCCACCACTCATATCTGTTTTTACAATAGGTTAAGCTTTAGATTTAAAAGAAATACTTTTTTTTCACTGTAATAGAAGAGCAGTTAGTTGTCTGCAAGCGTCTGGGTGTCAGGCCTACTTCAGCGTGTGCTCTGCAGACCTGTGCCAGCGTGCTTTGACAGTTAACTGTTCCAGGGCACATTGCCAATCATATCTGGTGTCTCTATAGCGTGCTTTTAAAACCAAAATTTTTTATTCACTGTTATAGATTGAATAGCAGTTACCGTATATACTCGAGTATAAGCCGAGTTTTTCAGCCCATTTTTTGGGCTGAAAAACCCCAACTCGGCTTATACTCGAGTCATAGTCTGTATTATGGCAATTTGCATTGCCATAATACAGACCGGGGGAGAGGGGGGCTGGCAGAGCTGTACTTACCTGTTCTGCAGCTCCTGTCAGCTCTCTCCTCCTCCGCGCCGTCCGTTCAGCACCTCGGTCAGCTCCCAGTGTAAGTCTCGCGAGAGCCGCGGCTCTCGCGAGACTTACAGTGTGAGCTGATAGAAGGAGCTGCACGGACGGCGCAGAGGAGGAGAGAGCTGACAGGAGCTGCAGAACAGGTAAGTACAGCTCTGCCAGCCCCCCTCTCCCCCCCACTGAACTGCCACTGGACCACCAGGGAAGGAGCCCCCCTCCCTGCCATGTATCAAGCAGGGAGGGGGGACGAAAAATAAATAAAATAAGAAATAATAATAATAAAAAAAAATAATAATAATAAAAAATAAAATAAAAAAAAGGGGGTATAAGGACCACTGTGGGAGGGGGGGGGTATAAGGACCACTATGGGAGGGAGGGGGTGGGATAAGGACCACTATGGGAGGGAGGGGGGGTATAAGGACCGCTATGGGAGGGAGGGGGGGGATAAGGACCACTATTGGAGGGAGGGGGTGGGATAAGGACCACTATGGGAGGGAGGGGGGTATAAGGACCGCTATGGGAGGGAGGGGGGGATAAGGACCACTATGGGAGGGAGGGGGGGGATAAGGACCACTATGGGAGGGAGGGGGGGGATAAGGACCACTATGGGAGGGAAGGGGGGGATAAGGACCACTATGGGAGGGAGGGGGGGATAAGGACCACTATGGGAGGGAGGGGGGGGATAAGGACCACTATGGGAGGGAGGGGGGGGATAAGGACCACTATGGGAGGGAGGGGGGGGATAAGGACCACTATACCACTATGGAAGGGAGGGGGGGGATAAGGACCACATACGGAGGGAGGGGGGTGGGATAAGGACCACTATGGGAGGGAGGGGGGGAGAAAAGGAACACTATGGGAGGTAGGGGGGATAAGGACCACTATGGGAGGAAGTGAGGGGGGGGGGATAAGGACCACTATGGGAGGGAGGGGGATAAGGACCACTATGGGAGGGAGGGGGTGATAAGGACCACTAGGGGAGGGAGGGGGGGATAAGGACCACTAGGGGAGGGGAGGGGGAAGTAAGGACCACTAGGGGAGGGGAGGGGGAAGTAAGGACCACTAGGGGAGGGGTGAGTCAGGACCACTGGGGGAGGGGGGTGAAGGAACACGGGGGTGGGGAGGTAAGGACCACTGAGGGAGGAGGAGGGGAGGTCAGGACATATGGGGGGGGGGGCAAATATCCTTGCACCGGCCCTGCACACACTGCATTCATACACTGCATTCATACACTGCATTCATACACACACTGCATTCATACACACACTGCATTCATACACACACTGCACTCATACACACACACTGCACTCACACACACTGCATTCATACACACACACACTGCATTCATACACACACACACTGCACTCATACACACGCTGCACTCATACACACACACGCTGCACTCATACGCACACACTGCATTCATTATACACACACTGTAAATAAATATTCAATTAATATATTTTTTTTAGGATCTAATTTTATTTAGAAATTTACCAGTAGCTGCTGCATTTCCCACCCTAGTCTTATACTCGAGTCAATAAGTTTTCCCAGTTTTTTGGGGAAAAATTAGGGGCCTCGGCTTATATTCGGGTCGGCTTATACTCGAGTATATACGGTACTTGTCTTCAAGCGGGTGTGTCAGGCCTACAGTGTGTGCTCTGCAGAACTGTTCAAGTGCACATTGCCAATCATATCTGGTGTCTCTATAGCGTGCTTTTACAAAGAAAATTTGTTTTTCACTGTTATAGATTGAATAGCAGTTACTTGTCTTCAAGCGGGTGTGTCAGGCCTACAGTGTGTGCTCTGCAGAACTGTTACAGTTCACATTGCCAATCATATCTGGTCTCACAGTAGCTTGAACGCATAGTACCACTAATCCCCCAAAAAATGACAGGCAGAGGCAGGCCACCCCACAGGGGCCGTCGTGGTCGTGGTGCTGTGATTCCCTTTTGCCCTAGAATAATGCCCAGTTTTCAGAAGCCACGTACCCTGAACTTGAAAAGTTCTGAGGACATAGATGACTGGCTAACACAGGACACCCAATCTTGTACAGCCTCCGCTCGGAACCTTGACGCACCATCCTCCTCCAGCTTAGCTTCAGGCAAGTCTCAAGATACCACTAACCCGCCTGCCGCCACCACCAAAACTAGTACCACAGCCGCTTTACTTGGTATGTCAGAGGAGTTATTCACACACCCGTTTGAAGAAATGAGTGATGCGCAACCATTATTGCTAGAGGATGTAGATAACAGGGATATGTCTCAGGCAGGCAGCATTAAACACATGGAGGTACGGTGTGATGATGATGATGTTGTACCCGCTGCTGCTTCCTTTTCTGAGTTGTCAGATACAAGCGAAGCGGTTGATGATGACGATGCGTCCATGGATGTCACGTGGGTGCCCGCTCGGCAAGAAGAAGAACAGGGTGAAAGTTCAGATGGGGAGACAGAGAGGAGGAGGAGACGAGTTGGAAGCAGGGGGGGGTCGTCGCAAGGAGCTAGTGGCACAGTCAGACAGCATGCATTGGCACCCGGGGTCAGCCCGACAGCACGCCAATCAACGCATGCTGTGTCCACCACCAGAATGCCGTCATTGCAGAGCTCAGCAGTGTGGCATTTTTTTTGTGTGTCTGCCTCGGACAACAGCGATGCCATTTGCAACCTGTGCCAAAGGAAACTGAGTCGTGGGAGGTCCAACACCCACCCAGGTACAACTGCTTTGCGTAGGCACATGATCTCACATCACAAACGCCTATGGGATCAACACATGAGTACAAGCAGCACGCCTACTCTAAGTTGCCATCCTCCTCCTGATCTAGCATCTTCAGCCACGTCAACCACTGCTGTCCTTCTTGCCCCCTCTCAACCATCCGCCACTCCATCTCCCGCCTTGAGTAGTTCCCGCTCATCTGCCCACAGTCATGTGTCTGTCAAGGACATGTTTGAGCGTAAGAAGCCAATGTCACAAAGTCACCCCCTTGCCCGGCGTCTGACAGCTGGCTTGACTGAACTCTTAGCCTGCCAGCTTTTACCATAGCACAACGGGAATGTAACAGGGGAAGAGGTGAAAGTCATCCTCCCCCTCCCACGACCCCGCCATATCTGCCAAGTGACCCTATGTAGGGGTAACAGTCTCTATTCTGCTCTGTGTCAGTGTGTATCATGGTCTCTGAGGACGGGGAACAGTCTCTATTCTGCTCTGTGTCAGTGTGTATCAGGGCAGGGCTTTGAGGACAGGTGTCAATGTTAGGTGATTTCTGCCTTTTATGGATTAAAAGCAGACTCTGCATCAACTGTGCAATTTTCCATGGGAGTTTTGCCATGGATACCCCTCCGGCATGCCACAGTCCAGGTGTTAGTCCCCTTGAAACAACTTTTCCATCACTTTTGTAGCCGGAATGAGTCCCTGTTGGTTTTAAAATTCGCCTGCCCATTGAAGTCAATGGCGGTTCGCGCGGTTCGCCGGTTCGCGAACATTTGCGGAAGTTCGCGTTCGCCATTCGCGAACCGAAAATTTCGGGTTCGCGACAACACTACTTAGCAGCAGAAACCATATCCAATTACCTGAACTGTGCTGAGGCAAATTGGTGTACAATCTAAATACAGGGGACTATTCACTAAATCAAATAATTAAAATAATTAAACCATTCTTACATGACAGCTGATTATTATTATACACCCTAAATAGAGGGGACAATTCGCTGCATCGAACTGTTCAACCCTAATTTTAGCATAGCAGCTAAAAAAATGCGTAATAAATGTTTGAGAAGCATCCTGCACTAAACAATGAAAAAAAGGGAATATTCGCTAAATAAATTTATAATAAATAAAATTTATTTAGCGAATATTCCCTTTTTTTTATTGTTTAGTGCAGGATGCTTCTCAAACATTTATTACGCATTTTTTCACTCTCACAGTTGTATGGGTGATATGGGTATTAAGTAGGCATCTTATTACTTTATTTAGTTATTATAGTAATTTACTAGTTTCTCTAAAAGGCTGTATATATCTTCCGTCCTGTTGTCCTTTTAACACAACCTCGGACTCACATTTCTTCTTAGACACGGACTTTATGCATAGTGGATATGTTTCCATGGAAACCACTTAGTATTCCGCCGGACGTAATGACGTAATGACGTCACATGGGCGGTCCTATCACACTTCCGGGTTCGGTGAAGGGATTCACAACGAGATTGATTGGTAAGTTCACTTACTTTTATGTATATATAGAGATTATTGTGCTTGCTACAGTAACCTTGAAAAAGACCTGCAGAGGTCGAAACGTTGGTTTTGGTTTGTACCTGGATTAAATAAAACTACACATTTTTTTCACACAGACCTGAGTGTGCATCCTACATTCTCTATTTCGTCTATATTTGGAACGCAACGTGGACAATAAGGAGAGTGCCAAGCTATTTGTATATTGTATATATATATATATATATATATATATATCTATATCAAGTTCATATATCCTTGCACTCACGCTTAAGTTATCTACTGCAATACTGCAGAGGTGGAATTGCCGGGTGCCAGTCTCTGCAGGGGATCCTGTTATATACCAAACAAATGAAGATACAGGCTGCACTCACAGACTTTCAAATATCAAAAATGCTGTTTATTCCATATAACAAGAAAAAAATGACGAGGACCGAAACTTAGATTTTTTCTTGTTATATGGAATAAACAGCATTTTTTATATTTGAATGTCCGTGAGTGCAGCCTGTATCTTCATTTGTTTGGTGTATATATATATATATATATATATATATATATATATATAAACACACTATAAAAACCAAAGAAAAAAGTTACTGGCACACTATCCCAATTATGTATGCACATTTAAATAACTGAAGGTTATATTATATAAACTACTATAATATATTCATGGTGGGGGGGCACTCATGATTTATATAGAAATTATAGAAATCTCTGTAAAATTAGGTTTAATTGTTCAGTAAGGAAGGCCAAACATAGCCTCTAACATATTTTCAAGTCACTTTACATCTGGAAAGAACAAGATGATGAAAATCAATTGGTTATATAATTCAGGCACCTTTAAAAGATGCAAAACTTGCAATTATTTGATCAAATGAAAGCATGTAACATCATCAGTTACCTCTACAAGATTTACTTATCCGGAGTGTAATAATTTGTGCATTTAAGACAGTAATTTATCCAATAACCTGTGTCAAATGTAAAACACAATATGTAGAGCAAAAAACACACAATCTTAGAATCAGTATTGCATAGCAATAATATCACTTACGCTAAAGGACACACTTCCATTTTGCGACATTTTCAAATTTGTGTAATTGGTACTTTACCATATCTTGAAATCCATTTTCCTTGGTCCCGGAGGTAGAGATTTGTTTAAATTATTGAGGAAAAGGGAAGGACATAACTAAATTATAATTAAGGATTATAAAATGTATAGTTGGACATACAGTTAACATACACGAATATTGTTAATATTACACTGCTTCTCTTTTCTTACATTGAAAGTCCATTACAAATGCTAATAAAAATAGATGATTTGCTTTTCTACAATCTGGGATGAGGTAATGGTCATTAGGGCATAATATTGATATTATTGATAAATACAATCCGCTTACAATGAAGGTTTATTTAAAATGTCAATAAACAGATATGTTTGCTTTATTAAACAATAAATATAATGTCTTTTAGGATAACTCATGTGCCATTTTGAGTTCACCCTCCATTTTGTTTCTTACTGTCTCTTACTGTTTATAATACTCATTCATATCTAAGGATAGTATTACATTGTATATTATTCAATTGTTGTAATGTCCTAACTCGTAACAGATGTTTCCACTTTAGGATAATATTTTAGGGAACAAATAATACTGCAAGTAATTCCTTTCTTGACCTTTATATTTTATAACAGCTTTCCTCTTTTATTAATGCCAAGTTTAAATGTAATATCTTCTGATAATGAGTAATATTTGACAATTATCCAATGTGATATAATTTGCTGAGTTATACCAATAAACTCAGAATTTATTTGGACATGACACAGGTGTTGTGTATGAGTAATTTTTGTTCATGCCTGTAGGTGTGGTGTGCTGATTGGACTGCAACAATTAGTAAACCCTGGATAAATAAAATAGCCCTAACAGTGTCTACATGTCCTTCAGTGGAGCAGGGCAACAATGTTTATGCTTACTTTGGTAATAATCTGTGATGTATCGCTTTATTAGCATACTCCTTACCATAAATAGCATGTCTATATGTTGTGCAGGGGGAGCAAGGCAATAGTATTCATACTTTAGTCATAATCCGCAATAAGATGATTTATTAGCAACATTGTATATAATGTATGCTTCCCTAGATATAGCTCATCGTACCAGGGTTACATTGGCAATTATTTAGATAATGGAGACATGTGGATAGCTTTGAGCATTCTTGATCAAACATATATACAGTGTAACATATTCTGCATATATTGGGCTTTAAAGGATATAAATTATTTTAGTTTTTTACTTTATATATTTTGTGTTCAGGGATAGTATTTGTCTGTCATTCTAGAAGCTCTGCTGTCTCATTGATATATATATATATATATATATATATATATATATATATATATATATATATTTTGTTTAGTGACAATGGATTGTTAGAATAAAGTGTATCATTCTATAAAATCTATTAATCATTATTATTATTTATTATTATTATTATTATTATTATTATTATTAATTACCATGTACTAAAAAAATAATTGGTTACATTATTTATAACACATTCCTCTTGAAATACTGATTAGCATATTAAACATTTGGAACACAAAGTCACTAAAGTTTTTTTTCTTTACGGCCTACACATGTAAAGTGTCCCTTGTTCCTTTCATTTGACTCAGAGCATGGTTTTGTTATTTACATCTTAAATATGAAGTTATTAATTTATAAAAGCTCTATCAATCTTATGAATAATTACTCTGCATATATTGGGTTTTAATACCCAGAATTATTGTGTGTTTCAGATCTACTTCATAGGCAAACTATTGCTCCAATATAACTAGGTGTGTAGTTTATTTATTCATGTCTATGTGCATATCAGTACATGGTGGATTGGCTAATTTATATATCTCTTTAATGCACCGCATAAGAAGCCACGTTAATTTATGTAACTCCTGAAGATGTTGCAAAATATGACAAGTTTTTTTTAACAATATGCTACGACAGTGTAAAAATATTTATATTTAATCTTGTTTCTTAGTATTTTGAATACTAATTTACTCATGTAGTTTATGTTTGACTTTATTGGATTAATACATTCCAGTATTCTGTCTGCTGACTTTATAATAGCATAGCTTAATTTGTCTGATTACTTTTCCTGTGCCTTTTTTAACCTTCTCATTGCTTGTGGGGATCTATTCCCAAGGGAGCCTTTGTTGTTAATCAATTAATGGCTATCCCACCCAGGGGGAGGTTGAACCTGAGCTTAATAAAGGGATTGATACCAAATGGAAAACCTTTTGTTGTAGTATCGTAAAGGACCACTATAATGCCAGGAAAACATACTAGTTTTCCTGGCACTATAGTGCCCTGAGGGTGTCCCCACCCTCAGGGTCCCCCTTCCACCGGGCTCTGGAGAGAGGAAGGGTTTAAACACTTACCTTTCTCCAGCGCCGGGCGGGGAGCTTCCCTCCTCCTCTCCTCCTTCCTCGCGACGTCATCAGCTGAATGCGCATGCGCGGCAGGAGCTGCGCGCGCATTCAGCCGGTCACATAGGAAAGCATTTAGAATGCTTTCCTATGGACGCTGGCATCTTCTCACTGTTACATAGTTACATAGTTATATAGCTGAAAAGAGACTTGCGGCCATCAAGTTCAGCCTTCCTCACATTTGTTTTTTGCTGTTGATCCAAAAGAAGGCAAAAAAAACACAGTTTGAAGCACAATTTTGCAACAAGCTAGGAAACAAATTCCTTCTTGACCCCATAATGGCAGTCAGATTTATCCTTGGATCAAGCAGTTATTACCCTACATTGAAAGAGTATATCCTTGAATATTCTGTTTTTGCAAGTATGCATCTAGTAGCTGTTTGAACATCTGTATGGACTCTGATAAAACCACTTCTTCAGGCAGAGAATTTCACATCCTGATTGTTCTTACAGTAAAAAACCTTTCCTTTGCCTTAGACAAAATCTTCTTTCTTCCAGTCTAAACGCATGGCCTCGTGTCCTATGTAAAGTGTCATGCCTTAACTATGGTATCCTCTTACTTCCTGGTTCCACGGAGCTTAGCCACACCCCCTTATGACACGGTCTCCCTATTTAATCCGACCGCACCAGCTGAGCGACGCTGGATTATTGAACTACGTTCCGTACTCACGAACCGGCTACAACATCGTTGTGAAAGCCTCTGTTACCGGACCGGACTGGAAGACTTCAAGTTCCCTTCACCTCTCCTCATCCTCGGCTAAAGCTGAACTCTCTCCTTCCAGGATAACCGCCTCTGAGGAGAACTCGGGAACCAGTGTTCTACGTGCCGGAAGCTATGTAAAACCTCTGTGATAAGCGTTGCATCTCAAAGCTGTTATTTCCTGTCTTCAAAGTCCTTCGATAAAACAAAACCGTTACAGCTAACTTCAACTCATACTTTATCTCAGTTAGCTGCATCTGTATCACTTCAGTTAAAGTCTATGGAACAGCTATTGTAACTTCTTATCACCTAATTCATTAATACTACTAAGAGACTCTTTCTGATTCAGTGTCTGCTAATTACTACCGTTTACTACTTAAAGCTACAGTGCCTATAATTGTGGACTTCAGTTATCGTTTACTACTTAAAGCTACAGTGCCTATAATTGTGGACTTCAGTTATCGTTTACTACTTAAAGCTACAGTGCCTGTAATTGTGGACTTCAGTTATCGTTTACTTATTAAAGCTACAGTATCTGTAATTGGACTTAAAGTCAATACCTTTTACTTTTATAATAAATATTCAAACTATAAGAAATCTGCAGTTGTGTTCCTTCATAACAAATGTTTAGACGTGACAGAATAATCCAGCCATTGTAATGGATCCAGCAGATTTCGATTCTACGATAACTACGCTGAATCAAAGAGTTGATACACTAGCCCAAGGTGTGCAAGACCTGCAAGTTACTAACGAAAGAATTCTCACTTATGTCAGGGATCTACAAACTCATACTCCTCATACCATTCTGCACTCGGCTAGCGATCCTGCTGTATGTAACCCTGAAAAGTTCTCTGGAGATCGTTCCAAATATAGGGAGTTCCTCAACTCTTGCAAACTATTAATTGCTTTGAAACCTAGATCTTATCCTACAGAAAGAACTAAAGTTTGTTCGGTTATCTCCTTTCTAAGAGGTGAACCTATGTCATGGGCCCATTCCTTTTTGGAAAACGATGACCCCATTTTAGACTCACTGGATGAATTTTTTGAAGCCATGTCTCTTCTCTATGAAGATCCTAACAAACAAGCTACAGCTGATTTAACAATCAGAACACTACAGCAAAGGCATCGACCCGTTGAAGATTACATTGCTGAATTTAAAAGATGGGCAGTAGAAACGCAATGGAATGACATCACATTGCGCAACCAATTTCAAATTGGTTTATCTGAAGCTGTAAAAGATGAACTATCTAGAACAGAACTCCCTACTACTTTGAACGCTCTGATTCACTTATCAATCAGTATTGACAGAAGATTAAGAGAAAGAAAGGCCGAAAAAGCCCTTTTACATTCTAAAGACCGCAAACCTTTCACTCTCTCAAAAGCTCCAGAAAAGACTTCCTTACCAAGTGAACCTATGGAAATAGGGGCTCCAAAGCCTCCTGACAACCCATCTGAACCAATCGAACCTATGGAAATAGGGATAATAAGAAGTCCCCTCACTCCTGAAGAGAAAAATCGAAGACGTATATTAAACCTCTGCATGTATTGTGCCTCTCAAGTTCATTTAGTCTCTGATTGTCCTTTATTGAAACGGATAAAAGGCAGTAGGCAGTCTCATGCCTCTTCCATCCTAAGTGTACTTCCCTCTACAGCAAATACTCAAATGTCCCCTATCGTTCTTGTATTACAGTGGGACAATAAAAGAATTATAACCAAGGCTGTTATCGATTCCGGTGCAAATGGAGTATTCATCGACTCAGCCTTTGTAACAAAGAATAAAATTCCTTGTGTTCGTAAAAGAACTTCTGTGCCTGTTAAAGTGATTGACGGGTCCCTCATTTCATCGGGACCAATACTTCATGAATCCATCCCTCTAAAAGTAACCATCAATCATACTCATACTGAAAGTCTTATATTTGATGTTATCTCATCACCATTTTTTCCTATTATATTAGGGATCAACTGGTTAAGGAACCACAACCCTCAAATCTCATGGTTTCCTTTCTCTCTTGCCTTTAATTCCGATTATTGCAAGAAAACATGCTTGCAACGTATTCCAATTCTTCAGTCTACTAAAGAACCAGCTAAAACCTCATGTTGTTCTGACACCGAACTGGAGTTTCCTCCTCCTACAGTCATTGGAATCTTATCTTCTCTTATTGACGACATTAAAGATCTCAGTGAAGATGCTCTTGAACTTCCTAAATCAATGAAATTATCCAAGAAAAACGGTCTCTACTATTTTAAAGACCGGATTTATGTACCTCCCTCTTTCAGAATTAAAGTACTTGAGTTTATTCATGATTCTCCTCTGGCAGGTCATCCAGGTATGAAAAAGACCCTTGAATTGTCTAAAAGATACTATTGGTGGCCTCGTCAAGACCAAACTATTGAATCTTATGTCAAATCTTGTTCTGTATGCCAAAGATCCAAACATGTCCATCATCAACCATTCGGTCAATTATTGAATTTACCGATTCCTGAACGACCTTGGCAATCCATTTCTACGGACTTCATGGTGGAATTACCTCCTTCTCATCATCATACAAGCAGCAAAATGACTCCATCTCTATCCAATTATGGATTTCATCCTTCCTCATTTCCTGCTCAGACAGTTTCTTCATCTAATCTCTCCGATTCGAATCAAAACTCTCATAAGTCCTCTATATTCAAGAAATTACATGAAAATCTAGAATTGGCCTCCTCCAATCAAAAGAAGTTTTTTGATACAAAAAGACAACCTTCACCATCTTATAAAATCGGTGATCTTGTCTGGCTTTCCTCAAAGAACATCTCTACAAACCGTCCATCAAAGAAGTTAAGTTCCCTTTTTCTTGGTCCTTTTCCAATACTATCGGTTATCAACCGTAATGTTGTTAAATTGAAACTTCCACCTACTTCAAAGCTACATCCTGTTTTTCATGTGTCCGTACTGAAACCTCATCATCCTGACCCTTTCCAAAGAAATGTCACTACTTCTCCTGATCCCATATTGGTCCAGGGTGAAGAAGAATACGAAATTCAAAGTATACTGGATTCAAGGATCCATCGTGGCTCTCTACAATACCTCATCAGATGGAAAGGATATGGAATTGATGAAGATACATGGGAAAACTCCTCTGTCGTTCATGCTGACAAATTGATTTCCAAATTTCACAAGCGTTACCCTTCTAAACCAAGTCAATAGCACCCAGAGGTTGCTCATTAAGGAGGGGATACTGTCATGCCTTAACTATGGTATCCTCTTACTTCCTGGTTCCACGGAGCTTAGCCACACCCCCTTATGACACGGTCTCCCTATTTAATCCGACCGCACCAGCTGAGCGACGCTGGATTATTGAACTACGTTCCGTACTCACGAACCGGCTACAACATCGTTGTGAAAGCCTCTGTTACCGGACCGGACTGGGAGACTTCAAGTTCCCTTCACCTCTCCTCATCCTCGGCTAAAGCTGAACTCTCTCCTTCCAGGATAACCGCCTCTGAGGAGAACTCGGGAACCAGTGTTCTATGTGCCGGAAGCTAAGTAAAACCTCTGTGATAAGCGTTGCATCTCAAAGCTGTTATTTCCTGTCTTCAAAGTCCTTCGATAAAACAAAACCGTTACAGCTAACTTCAACTCATACTTTATCTCAGTTAGCTGCATCTGTATCACTTCAGTTAAAGTCTATGGAACAGCTATTGTAACTTCTTATCACCTAATTCATTAATACTACTAAGAGACTCTTTCTGATTCAGTGTCTGCTAATTACTACCGTTTACTACTTAAAGCTACAGTGCCTATAATTGTGGACTTCAGTTATCGTTTACTACTTAAAGCTACAGTGCCTATAATTGTGGACTTCAGTTATCGTTTACTACTTAAAGCTACAGTGCCTGTAATTGTGGACTTCAGTTATCGTTTACTTATTAAAGCTACAGTATCTGTAATTGGACTTAAAGTCAATACCTTTTACTTTTATAATAAATATTCAAACTATAAGAAATCTGCAGTTGTGTTCCTTCATAACAAATGTTTAGACGTGACATAAAGTCCGGTTTGTGAATAGATTTCCACACAATGGTTTGTATTGGCCCCGAATATATTTGTATAATGTTATCATATCCCCTCTCAGGCAACGTTTTTCTAAACTAAATAGGTTTACATTTGTTAACCTTTCTTCTTACCTGATATGTTCCATTCCTTTTATTAATTTTGTAGCCCGCCTCTGCACTTTTTCTAGTGCCATAATATCCTTCTTTAGAACAGGTGCCCAAAATTGCACAGCATATTCAATGTGTGGTCTTACCAGTGATTTATAAATAGGCAAAATGATATTCTCGTCCCGAGAATGAATGCCCTTTTTCATGCATGACAATACCCTACTGGCCTTGGCCACTGCTGATTGACATTGCACATTGTTGCATAGTTTGTTGTCTATAACAATTCCCAAGTCCTTTTCGTGTGTTATCCCTAATTCGCTTCCATTAAGGGTATACGTTGCTTGTGTATTCTTTACGCCGAAGTGCATAACTTTGCATTTTTCAACATTACATTTCATCTGCCATTTGAGTGCCCAGTCCTCCAGTCTATCTAAATCCCTCTGCAGTAAAGTAATATCTTGCTCACATTGTATTATTTTACAAAGTTTTGTGTCATCTGCAAACACTGAAACATGACTTCCAATGCTGTCTTCAAGATCATTTATAAACATGTTAAATAGAAGGGGTCTGTCAGGGACCAGGAACCAGACAGAGACAGAAGTAGATGCAAACACACCTTAATTAATAAATAACAAATAATAAACAAAAGCAAAGTCCAGGAATCAAGCAGGGGTCAGTCACCAGAGCGGGTAGTCAGACAAGCCAGGATCAGGAGCACGGAGAGCAGCGGAGTCAGGAACAAGGCCGGAGTCAGGAACCAGGAGCAAACAGGAAACACAGGAACAAGGAGACTTCTGGGAAACAGGAAACCACGCAAGGGCAAGGAGGTTCTGGGCTTAGCTGCTTAAATAGGCAGAACTGATTAGCAGCAGGGTTGATTACTACTCACAGGTGAGTAACCGTGGCAACAAGCAGAAGGAGCTGATAGTAATTGCAACTGAAACTCAATCACTGAAACAGAAAAGGGTTGCTGTTTAAAACAGCAAAGAAACCCTGACAGGGTCCCAGAACAGACCCCTGAGGGACATCACTTGCCACCTCCGTCCAGCTTGAAAATTTACCATTAACGACAACTGTTTGTACTCTGTTTTTAAGCCAATGTTCTACCCAAGAACAAGCATTTTCATCTAGACCGATTTCCCCTGAGTTTGAACACTAATCTTTTGTGTAGAACTGTATCAAATTGCCTTGGCAAAATCCAAATAGATCACATCCACTGCAACACCCTGATCTATACTTCTACTTACTTCTTCGTAGAATGCAATCAAGTTAGTTTGACACGACCTGTGCTTCAAAACTGTGCTGATTTTTGCTGATAACCATGTTCTTATTATCCCTTAATAACCTTTCAAATATTCCACCAGCCACAGAAGTTAGGCTCACAGGTCTATAATTTCCAGGCAAGGATTTTGAACCCTTTTTGAATATAGGAACCACATCTGCCTTCCTCCAATCCTCCGGAACACTTCCTGAAAGAAAAAAAATTGAAAGATTAAAAACAGAGGTTCACTTTTTTCTACTCTTAGTTCCTTAAGTACACGTGGATGGATACCGTCAGGCCCTGGAGCTTTGTTTATATTAACTTTCATTAGTTGCTGCAGCACCTTGTCTTGAGTTAACCAATTACAATTATTCAGCAAGTTCTTAGTAGCAATCATTTGCACATCTATTGCCATGAGTTCTTCCTTAATATATACAGAGGAGAAATTGTTATTTAAAATTCCTGCCTTTTCCTGGTCTTCATTGACTAACACCCCCGTTTCAGTTTTTAGTGTACCTACACTTTCATTTTTGGGTTTTTTAGAATTTATGTACTTAAAAAATGCTTTGGGGTTGGTTTTGCTCTCTTTAGCTATCATTTTTTCATTTTGAAGTTTAGCAAGTCTAATTGCCTTTTTGCACGCATTATTTGCTTCCTTATATCTTTTATAAGATGCATTTGATTTGTCCGATTTAAATGCTATAAATGCCATTTTCTTATTTTTAATCTCTTGTTTTACTTTTCTACTAAGCCACATTGGTTTTAATTTGTTTCTTTTATATTTATTTCCCAATGGTACATACTGAAAAATGTACCTTTCTAATATTTGTTGGAAGATGATCCATTTATCCTCAGTGTTCTTTTCACTAAAGAGTTTATGCCAGTCAATATATTGTAAAGCTTCCCTTAACTTATTGAAATTGGCCTTTTTAAAATTATATGTTTTAGTATACCCCATGTGCTTTAGTTTTTTGAGTTTATTTCAAAGGACACTATATTGTGATCACTATTTCCCATTCAATTACTTGAATGTTGGTCAAAAGATCAACGTTGTTTGTTAAAACCAGGTCCAGACAAGCGTCCATTCTAGTTGGTGCTTGTACTAGTTTTGACATGAAGGTGTCATTTAACAAGTTTAAAAACCTAATTCCCTTTGCTGAGCTACTAGTCCCTCTGTCCCAATTTATGTCCGGGTAATTAAAATCTCCAATAATTAAAGTGTTACCCAGATTTGCAGCTTTCTCAATTTGCTCAAACAGCTGTTGTTCCTCGTCAATATTAACATTAGGTGGTTTATAACATATCCCAACCAATAGTTGGTTTCTCTTCTTTTCCCCCAAGCAGATATTTACCCATAAAGCTTCCACATTTTCCTCATCGCATTCCATTAGCTTAGGATTTGGCTTTAAATCATGGTTGACATACAAACATACCCCACCACCCTTCTTGTTTTTCCTATCCTTCCTAAATAACATGTACCCATGTAAGTTAACTGCCCAGTCATGTGTTTCATCCCACCATGTTTCAGTTATGCCTATTATATCATATTGTTCACTGTGATTTTCACAGTGAGAAGCATGCAAGCGCCTCTAGCGGCTGTCAATGAGACAGCCACTAGAGGCTCTGGAGGCTGGATTAACCCCCAGTATAAACATAGCAGTTTCTCTGAAACTGCTATGTTTATAAAAAAAAAGGATTAATCCTAGAGGGACCAGGCACCCAGACCAATTCATTAAGCTGAAGTGGTCTGGGTGCCTAGAGTGGTCCTTTAATCAGTTCCCCTACCTAGTCACATATATTCTGTGTAGAGGCATGTAGTGTTTGTAAAGGGGGCTTTATTAAATTAATAATTAATTTAAAAAAGCAAAAACAATATTCAGTCCCCTTTCTCTGTTGTTAACATGTGGGGTAGGTGGTCCAGTGTGCTGGTAATCTGGTAATCTGGTCTGCACCTCCGCCTCTGGGTGTGTGATGTTTGTTAAGGTATTGTGTGTGACATATGTGTTTATTGAGTGTGATAATTGTGATCTGTATTTAATTAATGTTAAAAAAACAAATATACATGGGAGTCCACTGTGTATTTTTGCAGTGTCACATGCACACAGTCCCACAGTAAGACACACAATCAGATGCACACAGTTATACACATATCAAACGCGGTCACAGGCATAAAATCCCAGGCAGATAGTGACTCGCACAGTCACAGGCAGACAATCATACAATCATAGGCAGACAGTTACACAGTTAAAGGAAGTCACACATACACATTCATAGGCAGACAGTCATCCACATCTGGTGACAGGCAGTCACACACACAGTCACAAAACGCAGCCAATGGCACAAATAGCCGTTGCATTAATTTGGAGAAAAATATATTTTAAATAAATCTAATACCTTGTAAAATGAATTCAATCTGGAGAGGTAAAAAATATTGTGACATGTATAAAAAGTGCTCTACAGCTTTACAACAGTACTAATTAAACCGGTCCACAAACCGGTAATATGCAATAATTTGAAATTATAGGGGTGAGTGCCAAGATATAATTTTTGTGTATATATACACACATTTTCATTAATTAAATATGTGTTTTTTTTCTCCTCCCTTTGAGTTGGGGTTAATTACTTTTTTCCTTTTGTTTTTTCCAAATTAGGTAGTTTATCTAATATATCTAATTTTAATTGTTTTAACTAATTTTGATATATTATTTCCATTTATCAAATCATCATATATTATTTCTGTTTTTTGTACAAGACAATGTATGTATGTTCTCTCTTTCTCATGTTTTCATGCACACATGCACTACAATATGGCTGAACTTTTTAATAAGGATAAAGAAGTTTGGATTGAAGAAATCGTGGTCTGACAAGCAGGTACGTATATGCGTCTGAGGATGTGGGCGAAGCCTGGCGTCACTATTCCAAAACAAGGCTTGGACCACGGCAACACTCTGAGTGTGAGTAGCTGTCGCATAAAACATTGTTGATCAGTTTTGGACTACAGCACATTCCATAATTAGTTGAAGTGGTGCCAAGGTGGACCTACATTAGTTGATTATCCCCCTATTAAGGGGTCTATAAACATGATCCAGGCAAACAGAAGGACACTTGGATTTTTACCCTGCTGAGGAAGCCACTTGAGGTGGTGAAACGTGTTCTGGGACTATATATAGTTGCATTACTCCTTTTTTATTTGTATATTTTAAAGTGTATTAATAAATTTAACTTTGTTTTACCTTGGTTGCCGGTATCACCAATAAAAAGGAGTGTAGTCCTGAACTACACAATACGTTACTTCAGAGCCATAGGGGCTCTACGTTTGTAAGTATTTATTTTGCTTACAATTTAATAGCACTGGTTGTAACTACTCTATTTGGGCTTCATTTACTTCCCTTAGGACTGGATATTCATCTCCTATAGGGGTGGGTCGCCATAACAGACCCAACGTGAATCACACCGGAGCTAGGTTTCATAGTTCCTCATTTGTGAGTGTCCAGTACATATTCTTTTTTTATTCAAATTTCCGTTGTATATGGTCTGCACTATGTTGTATTTTTTATACTTTTAGAAATTGGGAATCTGATTATTGGATGTACACCGAATGTTATACTTAAGGATTAATTGGAAACTCCACTTAATATCCACAAAGCGGATAAGTAATTTGACATTTTATAACCTTTTAAATTAGCGCTACACTTATTTTTTTTGTTATTTTGTCATTTCGGACATTGTCATTTTTAAGTGTTATAACTGCGACAGTTGAAATTTACAGATACTATTTATATAAAAGACGGCATTTTAAAGCGACAGTACTTGCCTTTACTTTTTACAAGCATTTAACCCCTTAAGGACACATGACATGTGTGACATGTCATGATTCCCTTTTATTCCAGAAGTTTGGTCCTTAAGGGGTTAAGGCAGATGCATATATATTTATACACAGCAATTCCACACTCATGCAAAGATAGAAACACAAAGATACATTCATGCACAGAAAAACACAAACACTCCTTCACATACTCAAGCACCCAGTTTAGTATGACTCCCACACTCCTCTGTTTCTTTAGCCTTGTTTCTCTACTTTTGTGTTTCCCTTTTTTCTGTGTCCGTCTCTTAACCACATTGTCCCCTTTCCACTTCTTGACATCATATTGGTCTGGCTACAATTCCAATTGCATCACTGTTCTTTTGTTGCAGAAGCAGAGCTATCTTTACACTAGAGAGGTGTGTACAGGACATAGCATCATATTATTATTATTATTATTATTATTATTATTATTTATAAAGCGCCAGCAAATTCCACAGCACTGTACAATGGGTGGACTAACAGACAAGTATGTGTAACCTGACAAGATGGACACACAAGAACAGAGGTTGAGGGCCCTGCTCAAATGAGCTTACATGCTAGAGAGAGTGGGGTATAGTTACACAATAAGACAAAAGGCAAGGATAGGTTAGGAAAGTAGGTTGTTAAAATAGTATTCACTTTTTTTATGACAGTTGCAGTAGAGGAATCAGAATGCGGGAAGGGGAAGCAGTTTAATTGATATACTTTCCTGAAGAAGTGTGTTTCAATTATTTTTTTTTAAAGAATAAAGACTGGATGAAGGTCTAACAGAGAAGGGGAAGGGAGTTCCAAAGGAACGGTGCAGCCCTAGAAGAGTCTGAAGGTGATCATCAGAGGTGGGAGTATGAACAGAGGATAGGTGCAGGTCTTCGGCAGAGCATAAGGGGCCTAGAAGGAACATACCTGTGTATTAGGGAGGATAGGTAGGTTGTATCAGCATTATGTAGAGATTTGTAGACAAGTACCAGAGAGCCCTATATCTTATGGAATGCCAATTTAGACACTGATAGAGGGGAAAGATGTGGTTGGTGTATTCATTATAGACTGTAACAGGGCAGGTTGGGAACATGTAAGACCACTAAAACGTGTATTGCAATAGTCAAAGTGAGAGATAATAGTGTCAAGGTTGGAGTCAAAGAGAACACCTAGGCAGTGAGCATGCGAGGTAGAGCTAGTGGTAGCACCGTTGATTTGGTGGGAGACAGACATGGGAGTAGTAACACTTTAGGGAGAAAAGACCAGAAGTTCTGTTTCAGAGAGGTTAAGTTTAAGGCAGCCACCCAGTTAGAAAAAGCAGAGATGCAGTCAGAGACATGAGACAAGAGGGATGGTGAGAGATCGGGAGAGGACAGAGATTTGTGTGTCATCTGCAGAGAAATGGAAACCAAAGGAGCTGAGGAGTTTACTAGGGGTGGCAGTATAGATTTAGTACAGTAGCCAACAAAGGACAGAACCTTGGGGAACACCAACAGAGACGAGTTGTGGAAAAGAGGCAGAGCTAGAAAAGAAACACTGAAAGATCACAGGGAGAGGTAGGATGAGCACTAGGAGAGAGCAGTATCTTGTAGACCGAGATTCGAGGACGATAAGAAGCTATTGATAATCAATAGTGTCAAAAGCAGTAAAAAGGTCAAGAAGAATTAGGATAGAACAGTGACCATGAGAATTTGCATAAATCATTGGATACTTTGGTCAGAGCTGTTTCGACAGAGTGATGAGTGTGGAATCCAGAGTTAAGGGGGTCAAGCAGAGACTTCAGTCAATCTCACATACATGACTCTCTTAAGGATCTCGAAGGCAAATGACAGTAGAGAGATAGGGCGGTAGAAGGATGCGGAGTTCGAGTCAAGTTTGGGCTTTTTCAGAATCAGGGTTACAGTTGCACATTTGAAAAGTGAAGAAGAGAGGGAGAAATTGTATATTTTAGAAAAAGGCAGAGCAAGAGTGAGGATGAAATACGAGGGAATAGGGTTGAGGGAACAGGTGGTGGGGTGGGAGAACCGGAGCAGAGCAGAAACCTCTTCCTCTGTAGCAGGTGTGAATGGGCATAGAACAGCCAAGGATTAGGGAAAAATTGGTGGGAGAAGGAGAGAGATGAGATACTTCTCCCCTGATTGTAGAAATCTTCTCAGTAAAGTGAGTTGCAAAGCTTGTGGCTGTCAAGTTGGTAGAAGGAGGAGCAACAGGACACAGAAGAGATTTAAAAGAATGAAAGATGCATTTGGGTTTGCAGGAGAGCATGTTTATGAGGGTATTGAAGTAGTTGTCTTTTATAGCATAGCTGTACGAGCATAGCATAAATATGTGGATGAAGCCAGATGCAGAATGAGACTTTTTCATAGCGTTCAGCAGTTCTGAATAATTTTTTGAGGGATCTGGTGTGCCAAGGTTGTAATTGGGAGTGCTTGCTGTGTTTAAGTGTTAGGAGATGCCGGGATGTCTAGTTAAAAGGAGAGGGTGGAGTTGTAGAAGAAAGTTGCAGAGCTAGGGAAGGCTAGGTATGAGATAGATTGAAGGAGAGATTTTAGGTTGATGGAAAATCGCTGTAGGGCAAGACAGTGAAGGTTTCTGTGAGACTGATGTGCTGAGGATGGTGTAATATGAGAACAGGGTATGCCAATGTCAAAGGTCAGCAGATGGTGGCCAGATAGAGAAAATGGAACATTGGAGAGATTACAGGTTGTACAGAGATTGGTGCCAATGAGATCAAGAGAGTTTCCCAGAGTTTCTGAATTAGACCATTGAGTTATGCCAAAGGAGGAGGTTACAGAGAGCAGACGAGTGGCATCAGGGCAGTTGGGGATGTTGATTGGGATATCCCCCCCTCTCTAGTCCACACACTGCTCTCACATATTAAAACATTACTGATACCAGTGAGCAAAGATAAAAATGCAGCAACAAAAAGAGGATGGGTTATTGTGTTACTACATTTCCCAGAAGGTTGGAAATGTATTAGGTTATTGACCAATTAAGGAGGGACTTTTACAGCCTTTTAGAAAACCATACATCTTGATTACATGAAGTGTACTACCATGGTCATAGATGGATCCAGGTTATTATGGATCTAGATCACTTTGAAATATAGATAAAAAAAAGCACTTGACATGCAGTGGAGTATGTAGAATATTCACTTTGTGCATACATTACAGTTACTTTCTTCAAAATACTACAATTTAGTTTGTCGTTTCATAAAAAAAAACCCGGAGTTTAGTTTTTTTAGTGTTTATTAATCGTATTTCTACATTTCTTAAATTTGCTTATTTTATCAAATAAAATCCGATTTTATAGTCGTTAATCCATGTTGAGATTTGTTCTTGTTTACATTTAACATTAAAAGCTTATAACATTGATTTAGTTCATTGTGTACTTTTAAGACTTTATAAGTACATTAAATGATGTTCTGCCTTTGAAGGTAAGGGTCATTGCATCACCTATAAAATTGCACTTTGGCAAAGTTTTTTTGTTTTCTTTTCTTTTCTTGTATATATCATGCTGGTCAATGGGAAAACCTGGTATAAAACACAAAATACTTTCACAGGTACCTGCACAATGTTCTACGATCAGGAAAAATATTTCTTCTGTTGCAGAAGTTCAATGACCACAGTTTTCACATTTGAAGGAACAAAGAAGTCTCTTTTTATAGCTTATTATTAAATTTCTATGGTCAAACAGACTGGGGCTGATGGCTTTTCACTGATTTTGTGATACCTGATCCTCCAAAATACTATTTAAGTCCAGTGTAAGGTCCTACATAAAAAACAATTATGGATATGTTGATCTCTAGTTAGGGTGTCCTCAAGGCACACAGTAATGTATCAGAGTACTTAGTTGACTTGTCATTGCAATGAATATTTATGATGATGGGATAAAAAAATTAACACATGGTTAACATAATTTGGTGAAGCTCAACTTTTAAAAAAGTTTTGAAGGATGGCTTTTTGACATGGAGTTCGCAGAAGCTATGTGTCTCATATATGCAAGACAGAAGAATACAGACCAGAATGAAATAAAATGAATATGTTAAAAACATTCTGAAAGGCACATCTCTACTGAATATAAAGTGTGTTGATGTTCTGTTCCATTTTATGTGTAGTGGCTTTCAGAGATAAATAAAAATGAATGAAAGGTTTTGATGGTACAGAGTTCATGCAGATCAGATCATTTACCACCCAGGCAAGCTGTTCAGTGCACAATTTGGAGAGCTTTTTGAATTTTATATTGACAAAGTTATGGAGCAATAGCACTATAGCTAGATGAGCTATATACTTGTTTAGTAAAGGAGACATTAATACAACCCAACATGGAGAAAGGGTATGCATTACAGATTAATGCAATCGATGCATGTATCTCTGCTAAAATGGTTCCCTTCATGACCCTTCTTTTTCTCACATACTCTTTTATATGTCTATTAATTTACAAGGGCATATGTTACAAAAAAAATAAAGCCTTCAGATAGTGAAACACACATATATCTATACCACATGCACCTTCTGATCTTCTCTAACTTTCTTTCTCCCTATTTCTTTCTTTCCTTTCATGTCTCCCTCTTTTGCCTTTTCACCTCTCTACCCCCCTGTCTTCCTTTAAATTTTTCCTACATCAGACTTTCCTTCTCCCTCCTGTACACTCACAGAAACACAATTCTCTTCATTCTTTCTCTGTATTTCTGGGCTTTCCTTCTCCTTTCTTCCTATGTCGATGAACACAGTTTTTTTTATGCACACTGCAGTATAAAATGACAGGAAAAATACATATTTATTATATAACTTTTCGAGAGCACATAAAGGACAGGCATGTGGGTGGGGTGAGGCAGGGGGGCATTAGGACCTTAGGCCTCAAACTAAGACTATTCCAACAACAGAAATAAAAATGATTGATTTCAGCATCCTGAAACAATGTAGCAAACAATAAAGCACCGCAGGCTGGAGAAGCAGATTTTCCAGATACTCCAGGCTTTTTGTCTTATGAATTTATAATACCGAGGGCGTTTTGTTGATTGGAGATTAGGGTCTCGAATGAGCTTGAGAAAAGCCTTTTTGGGAGAAAGAAAAACAAGAGTGGTTCTTTGTAAGCCTGCCAAATGCTAACATCAAAACTTTGTGCAGACACCCACCATGATTCTGCTTCCCAGGCTAATCTCCCTGCAAACATGAAAATACTGCCGCCGTGTTACATAGATCTTATTGTTAGCGCTGTTGATTTTGTGCCTTATTCTGTTGTATTTGCTTTGAATTTCACCCAGCTATCTCGTGGGAAGTTTTTACGTGAGGTTACTGGAGCAGGAAGTGAATGTTTATTTGTTGCACACAATATTCCACAAGATAAGGCATGGATGAATAATTCATAGCTGTATCAAGACAATAAGTTGAATGCTACAGCAAGTGAAGCATATCTTTCTCAGGTATACAGTGGGAAGGGTAAGGGGCTGACCTAGAAAAAAAAAAGGTTTGTCATATGCCAAGAATAAAATAAATATGCTGCTTATACCAGTGTCTGCCGGTGATCACAACAATATTAGTCATTGTTGGCTTAGGCAAATATAGCTTTCAAGTTTTTGTGAGGTGTTCATTAAAACAAAATACAGCAAACGTATAAATACATATTTTTTAACATGAATTTGTGAGTGAACATTACAGTATGACCAAATTATGTATATATTTATTCTGTTATGTTTGGGCCTAAAGCACTTTAGCAATCTATCTAGAGTGTGACAGCAGAACATGGTCATAGAAATGTGCAAGATCTTCTTCCAGGTGTAGAGTAAAATTTGGACCAACTGTCTGAAATAAATGTTTGCACAATTCTAATAACCACTAATGTGTGCTGTAGTGGTTGAGTTCCTTGACCATTTTAGAATGTTTTGACTTCTTACCAGGAGACTGGTCACTGCTCCCTGCCTTCACTACATTGCAATAAGAGTTGGAAGCTCTCTGTCTGAGCTAAACCTGACAGTACAGGTCTAGCTGATTGGTTGAGAGAGATCTGCCAATGCTTTCAGCCAATGAGTAGTGTTGTCGCGAACCCGAAATTTTCGATTTGCGAACGGCGAACGCAAACTTCCGCAAATAATCGCGAACGGGCGAACCGTGCGAACCGCCATAGACTTCAATGGACAGGCAAATTTTAAAACACACAGGGACTCTTTCTGGCCACAATAGTGATGGAAAAGTTGTTTCAAGGGGACTAACACCTGGACTGTGGCATGCCGGAGGGGAATCCATGGCAAAACTCCCATGGAAAATTACATAGTTGATGCAGAGTCTGGTTTTAATCCATAAAGGGCATAAATCACCTAACATTCCTAAATTGTTTGGAATAACGTGCTTTAAAACATCAGGTATGATGTTGTATCAATCAGGTAGTGTAAGGGTTACGCCCGCTTCACAGTGACAGACCAAACTCCCCGTTTAACGCACCGCAAACAGTCCTCTATATACAGAGTAAACATGGCTCCCTCTATATACAGAGTAACATGGCTCCCTCTGTATACTGTGTAAACATGGCTCCCCTCTATATACAGTGTAAACATGGCTCCCTCTATATACAGAGTAACATGGCTCCCTCTATATACAGTGTAACATGGCTCCCCTCTATATACAGAGTAACATGGCTCCCCTCTATATACAGTGTAAACATGGCTCCTCTCTATATACAGAGTAACATGGCTCCCCTCTATATACAGTGTAAACATGGCTCCTCTCTATATACAGAGTAACATGGCTCCCCTCTATATACAGAGTAACATGGCTCCCCTCTATATACAGTGTAAACATGGCTCCTCTCTATATACAGAGTAACATGGCTCCCCTCTATATACAGAGTAACATGGCTCCCCTCTATATACAGTGTAAACATGGCTCCTCTCTATATACAGAGTAACATGGTTTCCCTCTATATACAGAGTAACATGGCTCCCCTCTATATACAGTGTAAACATGGTTCCCTCTATATACAGTGTAAACATGGCTCCTCTCTATATACAGAGTAACATGGCTTCCCTCTATATACCGTGTAAACATGGCTCCCTCTATATACAGAATAACATGGCTTCCCTCTATATACCGTGTAAACATGGCTCCCCTCTGTATATAGAGGGAGCCATGTTACTCTGTTTATAGAGGGAGCCATGTTTCCACTGTATATAGTGTAACATGGCTCCCCTCTATATACAGAGTAACATGGCTCCCCTCTATATACAGTGTAAACATGGCTCCTCTCTATATACAGAGTAACATGGCTCCCCTCTATACAGGGGCGTACCTGGAGCATTTGGCACCCGGGGCGGATCCTTTATTTGGCACCCCCCTCCCCAACTTTGAAATGTAAAAAACAGCTGCAATTTTTTTTAAATGTATGTTTATGCAGTGTGTGTATAGTGTGTAAAGTGTGTGTATATTGTGTGTATAGTGAGTGTGTATAGTGTGTACAGTGTGTGTATATTGTGTGTATAGTGAGTGTGTATAGTGTGTGTGTATAGTGTGTATAGTGTGTGCAGTGTGTGTATAGTGTGTGTATGCAGTGTGTGTAGTGTGTGTGTATAGTGTGTGCAGTGTGTGCATAGTGTGTACAGTGTGTGTATATTGTGTGTGTAGTGTGTGTATAATGTGTGCTGTGTATGTAGTGTGTGTGTATAGTGTGTGCATAGTGTATGCAGTGTGTGCATAGTGTGTACAGTGTGTGTGTGTAGTGTGCGTAGTGTGTGTATAGTGTGTATAGTGTGTGCAGTGTGTGTATAGTGTGTATGCAGTGTGTGTATAGTGTGTATGCAGTGTGTGTATAGTGTATGCAGTGTGTGCAGTGTGTATGCAGTGTGTGTAGAGTGTGTATAGTGTATGCAGTGTGTGTATAGTGTGTGTATAGAGTGTGCAGTGTGTGTATAGTGTGTGCAGTGTGTATAGTGTGTGCAGTGTGTATGCAGTGTGTGTAGTGTGTGTATTCAGTGTGTGTAGTGTGTGTGTGCATAGGTTGTACAGTGTGTATATTGTGTGTATAGTGTGTGTATATTGTGTGTAGTGTGTGTATAGTGTGTGCAGTGTGTGTATAGTGTGTATGCAGTGTGTGTCCCCAAGCCCCTAGTCACACAACCAAATAAAAAAGCCCCTACCTACCCCCCTCACCCTAAAAAATAGTGAAGGGGGAATAAAATTACTACCCTGTAAAGTAAAATTCAACTTACTATTCAACGTCTTCTTCTTCTAAAATCTTCATTTTTTTTGCCCAAAAAAAGGCCAAATAAAAAGCCATCATACCCGTCGAACTTAAAAATAAAATAAAAAACCCGAGCACAAAAAAAAATTAATCCATCTTCACCCATGGAGGGCTCCGTGTCAGTGTTTATCAGGGATCCTTAGGATAGGTGTCAATCCATATCTGCCAAGTGACTATGTAGGGGGAACAGTCCCTATTCTGCTCTGTGTCAGTGTCTGGAGGGAGTATCTGCAGTAACACAGAGTGTCTGGGGGGAGTATCTGCAGTAACACAGGGTGTCTGGAGGGAGTATCTGCAGTAACACAGAGTGTCTGGGGGTAGTATCTACTTGTAACATTTATATGCACTAAAAAAAAAAAATAATAAATTGAAAAAAAAATAAAAAATGGTTGCAGCTTCCGAATTAATCTAAAATGGATGCTGTCCAGTAGGTGGGAGGGTCTGCTAGGGAGGGTGTGCTGCTGATTGGCTGTAATGTGTCTGCTGACTGTGAGGTACAGGGTCAAAGTTTACTCAATGATGACGAATAGGGGGCGGACCGAACACCGCATGTGTTCGCCCGCAGTGGCGGACGCGAACATGCTATGTTCGCCGGGAACTATTCGAGACAGGCAGCAGAGGAGAATCTCCTCATTCTATATAAAAAAAATGATGTTTTAAAGATTTCCGCTAAGACCCTTAATTAACGCAGTGCCAATCATTCTCATAGTTACCTTAATGTAAACTATTTATCTGGAACTATGTTTAACACCAATGAATAAAACATAAAAAATATCTAAAACTTGCATTAACCTTTTTCACGTGGTGCTCTATTTTCTCCTTTTCATGTGCTGCTCTATGTAATAAAGATTTAGCAAATAGCATCACAATCCAATTCAGTCTAGGCACACCTATTGATGGAGTGCCTGGCCCACCTTTTTCTTTAGGCACACCTAAGGCATGCAATGCAAATGTGGAGGAAAACAGAAAAATTGTTTCAGTTTACTCTCTTTGACTAAATATGTTCAAAAGGGCAACATTTATGAGTGTGATTGACTAGACCACCACAATGGAGGAGTCCATATCCAGAATGTTAGTGGGACTTCATTTTATATTTCAAACCCCAAAACATATTTGATAAATATAGGTGATAGACAAAAATCCAGAGAAACTACAGTTCCCCTTTAGTAAATATGATTGATGTGAGGTCAGTTACCGTATATACTCGAGTATAAGACAAGTTTTTTGGCACATATTTTTGTGCTCAAAAAGCCCCCTCGTCTTATACTCGAGTCTAGGTCTGTATTATACACGAAAGAAGAAAGGACCACAGACACTCCAAATTGAAACCGTATGCAGTTTATTAGGAAAAAATGCAACGCCAAGCAACGTTTCGACCAACAAAGGTCTTTTTCAAGCTGACACCACACAAAGACCTTTGAAAAAGACCTTTGTTGGTCGAAACGTTGCTTGGCGTTGCATTTTTTCCCAATAAATCTGCATACGGTTTCAATTTGGAGTGCCTGTGGTCCTTTCTTCTTTCGTGTATAATTCTGGGATTGCTGGTCCTGATCCGGAGCACCCTTGGCCGCTGGGATTGAGTGCGGTTCCCACCATCTACTTTGCGTAGGTCTGTATTATGGCAACTTACATTGCCATAATACAGACCATGACATGTTGAGGGCCGGAGAAGCTGTTACTTACCTTTACAGCAGCTCCGGTCAGCTCCCAGCACGTCCGCGCGGCTCCTCTGTTAAGCTCCCAGTGTAAATTTCGCAAGACACGCGGGCCGCGAGATTTACACTCGATGCAGACCAAGAGACTGGCAGTAAGTACCGTCCCTCCCCCTGCACAGCCCCCCCCTCCCTGGCCAAGTATGAAGTAGGGAGGGGGGGACAAAAAAAAACTATTGAAAAAAGTATTAAAATATATATGTATTAAGGCCGTTTGGCCTGTATTTGTGGGAGGGGCTTAAATTAATTCACTCCCCTATATAAGGGACACCCCTTACCTGACTCATATCACTTGAGGTCAGCATCCAAATGATTTCCACTTCCGGGTCATCCAGACGCCATTTTACCTGATTACTCCATGAGGTTTTCTAAGCAGAGCGGTGTCAGGAATCCAGCCACAGGCTTTTCCGGCCTACCATCTTCTTTCTTCAATCCATCACCTTGGATGGTGTCCAAGTGACTCACAAACCGTAAGTCGACCTACCCGTTATGCCAGGCATCAGTCCCACGGCACCATGCACGGGTCAGGTCCTCACTACGGCTGCATTTTGTCTAAGTCTGTTCTAAAACCATTGCAAGTTCATGCATATCATTCGTTTAAACCCCCTACTGGTCTTTGGTGTACTACAGGCTTTTCAGACATTATTGCTTTTCATGTACAAACCATCGAACCACTGCATTTTTGCCTACACACTGACCCCTACCAGTCATTCAGTGTACTACAGGCTTCTCAGACATTATTGCATTTCATGTAAAAAACAACCAACCACCGCATTTTTCACCTACACACTGACCCCTATCGGTCATTTGGTATACTACAGGCGTCTTAGACTTTTTTTGCATTTTCATGTGCAAACCAATAAACCACTGCATTTTCACCTACACAATGACCCCTACCGGTTTTTGGTATACTACAGGCTTTTCAGACATTATCGCATTTCATGTACAAATCAACGAACCACTGCATTTGCGCCTACACACTGACCCCTACTGGTCATTTGGTGTACTACAGGCTTCTCAGACATTATTGCATTTCATGTACAAATTAACGAACAACTGCATTTTCGCCTACACACTGACCCCTACTGGTCTTTTGGTGTACTACAGGCTTCTTAGATATTATTGCATTTCATGTACAAATCAACGAACCACTGCATTTGCGCCTACACACTGACCCCTACCGGTTATTCGGTGAACTACAGGCTTCTCAGACATTATTGCATTTCATGTACAAGCCAACAAACCACTGCATTTTTCACCTACACACTGACCCCTATCAGTCATTCGGTGTACTACAGGCTTCTAGGACGTTTTTGCTTTTCATGTACAAAACAATAAACCACTGCATTTTCACCTACACATTCATTCAGTGTACTACAGGCTTCTCAGACATTATTGCATTTCATGTACAAACCAACGAACCACTGCATTTGTGCCTACACACTGACCCCTACCGGTCATTCAGTGTATTACAGGCTTCTCAGACATTATTGCATTTCATGTACAAACCAACTAACCACGGCATTTTCGCCTACATGCTGACCCCTACCGGTCAATTGGTATACTACAGGCTTCTCAGACATTATTGCATTTCATGTACAAATTAACGAACAACTGCATTTTCGCCTACACACTGACCCCTACTGGTCTTTTGGTGTACTACAGGCTTCTTAGATATTATTGCATTTCATGTACAAATCAACGAACCACTGCATTTGCGCCTACACACTGACCCCTACCGGTTATTACTTTATTTCACTTCATAAGCAAACAAACTAAATACAGCATTTTCGCTTTTATACTGACTCCTATCTGTCAAATGGTAGGATTAACCCCTTAAGGACATATGACATGTGTGACATGCAATGATCCCCTTTTATTCCAGAAGTTTGGTCCTAAAGGGGTTAAAGGGTATTTTAACATACAATCAGCATTTCTGACCCCTACTGGTCAACAGCAAAACTGTCTTCACATGTCATATACAATTTACCAGCCAATATAAATTACACATATGATTGTTTTAAACATAACCATAAATTAAACTCCAGCACGGGCTCAACTTCAGGTTTAATTCACAATAATTTACATTTCAATCCCACATCAAGACCAACAGTGGTTCTATCAACACTGCCACCTACAGGTCTGTCAAGTACGTTGACAATTTTCATGGGGTTTTACAAACACCAAAACACTGACACCTATAGGTCAACAGACAAACAACATTTCACATAACAATCAGTATCCAACTACACTGCCACCTATAGGGCACTCGGCAGATCTCCAGTGCACTTGCATTTTGCAACACCATGTTCACTGACCCCTACCATTCAATAAGACATACAACAATTCACACAGCAAGCACTATATCAACATCTGGTATAAATACATATATTATTACACAGTAGCAGACGCATCTGTATATACGTAACTGGTAATATAGTTCACATACATTTTTCACAGCACGCTGCTCACACAACAGACTTTCCCCTAGCAAGGGGACATACAACTTACAAGGTGGGGACAGACCACATTTTCACTTGTACATACGGCACTTAATGGGTTAAGATTGATACATATTTAACCAGTATGGCTACAATGTTTAATATTTACATATCACGGCACTTTACTTTTCACATATACTGTACGTATTAAGATAAGCTTGGTCTATGCCACATTTCCTTATGCCATACGGTTTTATCCATTCAGGTTACAGTTACTACTAAAAACCTATACGGATTGTCAGGTTCAATACCATACTACCAGGTACATACACCTGCTCACGTAGTTATTCATCTCTTACCTTTCCTGGAATAGTAATAGTCAGGGCCGCCATCAGGGGGTGACAACCGTGACGGTTGTCACGGGCCCGGCGGTCCTGGGGGGCCCGGACTGCTTTGGCAGTCCAGGGCCCCACAATTACACTCTGCACATATATATAGCGATCATCGCTATATATATGTGCAGCCGCGGGCCCCCCCCCCCGGCTCCCTGTATTTGCAGAGGGGGCCCAGCGGACTGCAGGAGCACTTTCCAGGATTTCCCTGCGTCTAACTCCCGCGAGATGTGCTGTCGGTAGAGCGTTGCCATGGGTTACCATGGCAACGCTCCGCGCGGCACGCACACCACATCTCGCGGGAGTTAGACGCAGGGAAATCCTGGAAAGTGCTCCTGCAGTCCGCTGGGCCCCCTCTGCAAATACAGGGAGCCGGGGGGCCCAGAATGCCACCGGACCGGACCACCAGGGATCAAAGGATCTTCCCCCCTCCCTGAACAAGGTAAGAAACAGGGAGGGGGGAATACCTTTCATTACATTACATACATACACTAATAAACACACTAACACACACACACTGCATTAATTACACTAACACACACACACTGCATTTATTACACTAACACACACACTGCATTAATTACACTAACACACACACTGCATTAATTACACTAACACACACACTGTATTCATTACACTAACACACACACTGCATTAATTACACTAACACACACACTGCATTCATTACACTAACACACACACACACACACTGCATTAATTACACTAACACACACACTGTATTCATTACACTAACACACACACTGCATTAATTACACTAACACACACACTGCATTTATTACACTAACACACACACTGCATTTATTACACAAACACACACACTGTATTCATTACACTAACACACACACTGCATTAATTACACTAACACACACACTGCATTCATTACACTAACACACACACACACTGCATTAATTACACTAACACACACACTGTATTCATTACACTAACACACACACTGCATTAATTACACTAACACACACACTCCACACTGCATTAATTACACTAACACACACACTGCATTAATTACACTAACACACACACTGTATTCATTACACTAACACACACACTGCATTAATTACACTAACACACACACTGCATTTATTACACTAACACACACACTGCATTTATTACACAAACACACACACTGCATTTATTACACAAACACACACACTGCATTTATTACACAAACACACACACTGCATTCATTACACAAACACACACACTGCATTAATTACACTAACACACACACTGTATTCATTACACTAACACACACACTGCATTAATTACACTAACACACACACTGCATTAATTACACTAACACACACACTACATTAATTACACTAACACACACACTGCATTAATTACACTAACACACACACTGCATTAATAACACTAACACACACACTGCATTAATAACACTAACACACACACTGCATTAATTACACTAACACACACACTGCATTCATTACACTAACACACACACTGCATTCATTACACTAACACACACACTGCATTCATTACACTAACACACACACTGCATTCATTACACTAACACACACACTGTATTCACTACACTAACACACACACTGTATTCACTACACTATCACATACTCTGTATTCATTACACTAACACACACACTGCATTAATTACACTAACACACACTGCATTTATTACACTAACACACACACTGCATTAATTACACTAACACACACACTGCATTAATTACACTAACACACACTGTATTCACAACACTAACACACACTCTGCATTCATTGCACTGACACACACACACACTGCATTCACTACACTAACACACACACTGCATTCACTACACTAACACACACACTGCATTCATTACACTAACACACACACTGCATTCATTACACTAACACACACACTGCATTCATTACACTAACACACACACTGCATTTATTACACTAACACACACTGTATTCACAACACTAACACACACTCTGCATTCATTGCACTGACACACACACACACACACTGCATTCACTACACTAACACACACTGCATTCACTACACTAACACACACACTGCATTCATTACACTAATACACACTCTGCATCCACTACACTGACACACACTCTGCATCCACTACACTGACACACACTATGCATCCACTACACTAACACACACACTGTATTCACTACACTAACACACACACTGCATCCACTACATTAACACACACATTCCATTCACTTCACTAACACACACGGCATCCACTACACTAACACACTGTATTCACTACACTCAAACACACTGCATCCACTAACTAACACACACACACACACTGCATTCACTTCACTAACACACACTCTGCATCCACTACACTAACACACACATACTGTATTCACTACACTGACACACTGCATTCACTACACTGACACACTCTGCATTCACTACACCGACACACACTCTGCATTCACTACACCGACACACACTCTGCATTCACTACACCGACACACACTCTGCATTCACTACACCGACACACACTCTGCATTCACTACACCGACACACACTCTGCATTCACTACACCGACACACACTCTGCATTCACTACACCGACACACACTCTGCATTCACTACACCGACACACACTCTGCATTCACTACACTAACACACACACACTGCATCCACTACACTTACACACACACACACACACTGCATCCACTACACTAACACACACACTCTGCATCCACTACACTAACACACATACTCTGCATTCACTACACTAACACACACACACTCTGCATTCACTACACTAACACACACACACTCTGCATTCACTACACTGACACACACACTCTGCATTTATTACACTAACACACACTCTGCATTCACTACACTGAAACACACTCTGCATTCACTACACTGACACACACTCTGCATTAACTATACACACAGCATCCACTACACAAACATCCTGTATTCACAGTACACACACTACATCCACCACACATTTAAACATTCTGCATTCACTATTCAGAGACACTGCGTCTAAAACACACACTACATCCACTAAACACATTGCATCTAGTACACACAAAAACTACATCCACTAGACAAACACACTACATCCACTACACACACTGCATCCGCTACACAAACACACACTCTGCATTCACTGCACAAACAGTATCTAATACACACAAACACTACATCCATTACACACATTCTAATTCCACTATACACACCACATTCAGTCCTGCATCATTGTCTGCGGACTAGGTAAGAGTCCTGTGGGCGGACTCGTGGGCGGACTCGTGGGTGGGCCGGGGGGGGGGGTGGGGCGGGCCGGGGGGATGGGGCGGGGGGCCCAGACCTTGTGCTTTGTCAGGGGCCCCAAAATTTCTGGTGGCGGCCCTGGTAATAGTGTACTGGCAATTAGGGTTCTAGGGCCCAATAGGTATTACCCCCTTTTTTCTCTGCATTATGCTTCGGTTAGTGGTCCCGCGAGGCCAACACCCCGCCTCACACTCGGAGGCATACACCCCTCGGGCCACTCATGAGCTAGCCGCCTCGCATTGTATCATAGAGAGGGCCTCACCTGTCACTCCCCTTCCTATTTTCTGGTTACTGTCACCGAGAGGCCAACATCCTGCCACAACATTCAGTGGCCACACAAAATCCCCTCGCGCCAAGCATAGATAGAGCCTCTCAAGCCACTTGGCAACTAGCAGGGCCTCACCAGTCACCCCCCAAAAAAAAAAAAAAAAAAACACCAAGCCTAATCGTTTCGCCTTACGGCTTAGCTAGCAAGCCAGTACAAGAACCCTGGGTACAAATAATAATTGCAATCTTTATTGTTATTTAAGTATTTCTCCAAAAGATGGTGAAGAATCACCTCTTGCTAGCACCCCGGCTAGAATTGATACACCTTCAAGCAGAGGAGATGTTGCTAGTCCAGCAGCAATCAGATCCTGGACGATCCCACACATTACCACCGACCTAAGGAGGTGACAAATCCCCTACCCTGCTACAGCAAGGAAAGCAGAGTTATTCAAACTCCTCCATACATCAACGGACAACACGGAGGCAGGGGAAGGTACAGCTACATCAACTCAGGTGACACCCAGGCTATGCTAGCCTCACTCAAACTCATGAGCCAAAAAAAAAAAAAAAAAAAAATATGATAGACTGGCAATCTCGAGTTGGTCACCACAGCCCTCACAAGGCTGGGCCTCACGCTACTCTACAACCAGCACCAACCGGTTGCCTGGTACAATCAATTCTTATGACACACAAGACGTTAACCCTGCACATATGATCCCAGCACATTGGTGAAGCAAGGCATATATATGTATGATGATGTATCGGTGATGGTCAGATCCAGGGATTCCAGGTAAATCGGGAACTGACCATCCCTTGGTTGGGTTGGCATTTGGAATATGTAAAGATGTTTATTTGTGCAGGTACCCATACAGAAGGGAGTTTGTCCCAAACAAATGGACGAGCAGTCTCAGACTCCAGGTACCAGCACCTCTGAACTACCAGAGACCATTGATATGAGTAGTTGCATTGCATATAGACTGTTGCATATATGTTCAAATGGTTCAGGGCACATGACAAACCATGTGTCCCAATACAACTTACAAATAACGTACACACTAATGCATTTTCAACACTACTGACTCATCACCCTTCCAGACTTGTAGTAGATTTACTAAAGCTCTGGAGCTTCAAAGGGCTCCCATACAGGTATCATAAACACACCTTCAAGGAATATAGCATGCCCTAACTTACAGTCAGCACAACAGAACATTGGCTGTTAACACACTCATAGCCAAGATTTGCAGAGGGGTCTTTACTTGGGTTTTCCAATCTCCACCATTTACAGCATGGCACCAAACACATTGGTATTGTCACAAGGAATCTTCCCTTAAACAAAGACTAACCATAGACTTATTGGCACCACACACCTCCGCTACCCCAAGTCTAAACTCCCTCATACCCTCCGAGGAGTTTTCTTACTATACAACACCATTGATCTACCTTTACAGCTATCACTCAAGCATGGGTTGAAGCTTGGTTAAGTAAGACCAATATCATCAACGCAGTAAACGGCTACCATCTACCCTACACACTGGCACTTACATGGCATAAATTGGGCAATCCTTTCCCTGCTCAACTTTCGAGCTACAGATTAGCCTACTATCGATATCCGCATATACTCTGTGCTGGTTATGATAACATATCCAGAGGCCTTAGTCATACACTATCTAGAAGACTTCTTGTTGATCAAAGATAACATATTTTTCAATAGAAGCCTCACAGCAGCTTAGTCTGGTTGACCAGTTGGGCGTCCCAGTACCCCATAAGAAACATAAGGCTCAGACACTATCATCACATTACTGGGCATATGACTTGAGTCGGCATCCATACACGCAAGTTACTACAAGACAAATAGGGACCATTCTCAACTACATCAATCACTACCTCCTGCTTAGTACTTACAACTGCAAGGAACTACAATCCCTACCAGGTTCCTTAATTTTGCCATGCCAATCATACCACAAGACCACACTTTCACATCCAGAGTACTTTCCCCTTTTTTCCACACTTCCAACATGACGATCAGAGGATGTCCCTAGACACCTCAGCAACAGCAGACCTGCACATGGGGGGGGGGGGGGGATTTCTTAACCACTTGGTATGGTAAAAGCATGTTCCTTCCAGGATTGTCTGACACTTCTCCAACCAGATGGTCAGATGAGGCGTCTACCACGGGTTTGTCAGCGATCTACCGGGAACAATTGCTTTGGAGCTGTTGGCCATGGCATCCAGGTTTGGAAATTTTTCCACCACCTCAGCCCCTTTGGGAGATCTACCCCATTGTAGCAGCTGCAGTGGCATGGGGTAAATCATGGTCAGGGTCATAAATCCGTTGTCACTCAGACAACTAGGCACATGTCATATCATCAACAAACGCCACTACTCATCCATAAGGTCATGATATTTCTGGGGAACTCACTTGGTTGGCCACTTATCACATTTCACTTTCATGTACCAGACGGGGGTATACATTCCTGCCGACAATTGTCTCATTTATATTCCAGGCATGTTCATCATACGCTTCCTACAGCTGCCCATACAGTCATGGCCACTCTTTTGTTCCAGAGACAAAATCCTGGATTAGACATACTCATGCAGCATAGCATGCACTATCCCATCTAGCACTTTCATCCCATACTTGTAGAACACATAACAGCTTTTTACCTGGCTTAAAGAATCTCATTGGAACACAACATAGCTCAACCTGTGTCATAACATTTCTCCTAAGTTTTGCTTCTTTTTGCCACCTTAAACTATCTCACACACCATTAATTATATATTTTACAGGCATTCAACAACACAGGATAACCTATGGCCAAAACTACCATAACTTCATGCTATCATACCAGACAAGAATATACTCAGAGGTTTTCAGGAATCCATTCCCCCACGATACTCTCAGAGATTACCAATAGCCATCCAACTTTTCATCCTTATTGGACCTATTAGATCTACAACCATTCAATTATACTACCAAGTCGGCCATTACCAGCCATGCACATTGCCTTTTATGCCTTTCTCGGGCCAGAGAATCCACTACCATCACCACCACTCAGACAGATCATTGTCTTCAATGATCCCACGTACGTAAACACATATATCATTACCTATTGGCTCTACCACATTCCGAAACGAGTCAACACGGACCAACAGTAGAGATAACATACTATCCTACCCACAACAAATGGTGTCCACTTTCGGTCCTAGATTCCTACCTTCAAAATTCTTCCAGGAATTAAATACTGTAATGCATTTAAGGAAATGTCTGGTTAATTTGTATATATTTGTTGACTGTATTAAATCTTTGATTATTCATTTTTGCCCTCTTTATTTACAGGCCTACCGTATCGTCGGTCTCGGCACACCACAACCGACTTGCTCCCTTTAAACTATCCTACGCTTATGCTGGATCCTTACTCCATATACGGCTATTTGCCCCTTACACAAGTATTAAGGCCGTTTGGCCTGTATTTGTGGGAGGGGCTTAAATTAATTCACTCCCCTATATAAGGGACACCCCTTACCTGACTCATATCACTTGAGGTCAGCATCCGAATGACCCTCCCACCCACTCCTCATTTCAACACTTTCTCTTTTCTTTCCATTTACTTTACTTTCTTACTCCTTGGTGGGCCCTCTTTATTTACAGGCCTACCGTATCATCGGTCTCGGCACACCACAACCGACTTGCTCCCTTTAAACTATCCTACGCTTATGCTGGATCCTTACTCCATATACGGCTATTTGCCCCTTACACAAATATATATATAAAAAAAAAAGAATTCCCAGTTGATGGGAGTCTGACTCCCTTTTCTAACTCCCTGTATTTAATGCTGAGTGTGTGTGTATATAATGCACACACTCTGCATTAAATACAGGGAGTCAGAAAAGGGAGTCAGACTCCCATCAATCTGAGTCACCCTCTTGCACCTAAAATGCAGATGTGTGTATATAATGTAGAGTGTGTGCATTATATACGCATACACTCTGCATTATATGCACACACACTCTGCATTGTAGGTGCAAGAGGGTGACTCAGATTGATGGGAGTCTGACTCCCTTTTCTGACTCCCTGTATTTAATGCAGAGTGTGTGCATTATATACACACACACTCTGTATATAGTGCATAGTGTGTGTGTGTGTGTGTGTGTGTGTATATAATGCACACACTGCATTATATACAGGGAGTCAGAAATTGGAGTCAGACTCCCATCAACCTGAGTCACCCGTTTTCACCTAAAAGGTAGGCAACAGGGGGGTGACTTAAATATTATCTATGGTATATTTAATATTGTGTGTGTGTCTGTTTGTATGTGTCTTTGTATGTATGGCTTGTGTGTGTCTGACTGTGTCGATCTGTCTGTATGTATGTGTGCCTGTATGTATGTGTGTGTGTCTCTGTATGTATGTGTGTGTCTCTGTATGTATGTGTATGTGTCTTTGTATGTATGTGTGTGTGTTATTGTCTGTCGGGGGGGGGAAGAAGGAGGGAGGGGCCACTGGTCCCACTTACCGGTTCCCCGGTGCAGTGCGGGTGTTCTCCGGTCTCTCCCACTCATCCTCTGCAGCCTCTGTGGGTGGTCCAATGACTGTTGATATCACCGCTCTTCTTTTCTCCTGCACGCCGGCCGTAACGCAGCGCATGCAGTAACACTGCGTTTATAGTATGAGCCCCAACACAGGCTGCTCTATGCAAACATAGTTGGCATTGTTTTTCAAAGTCTTTTTTTTATCCTGTTGGGAATGGATCCCAATACTTCTAATCCCAGACCAAAACAAAAACGCAGGTCATACGAAGCTGGTTTCAAGCTCAAGGTTGTGTCAAGAGCAGAAGAAAGCAATAACAGTATTGCAAGTAGGGAATTTTGTGTTAGCGAAAAACAAATGAGGGAGTGGCGGAAAATGAAAGCTGACTTGGAAGAGATTCCAAAGGCAAAAAAAGCTCGACGTGGTTTAACGACTTCATATGGGGCTCTAGAGACTGAATTGCATAAATAGGTTATGGAGTGTCGTCAAAATGGTTACTGCGTAACACACATGGGAATTCGCTTACGTGCCCTTCAAATGGCTAAAGATGACAAATTAAAAGCACAAGGCATTGAAAATTTTGTTGCATCAGCAGGATGGTGTACCCGCTTCATGAATAGGTTTGCCCTATGTTTGCGGCAAAGAACAAAGATTTCCCAGAAGTTGCCAAAAGACCTTGATGAAAAATTTATGTCATTCCATTCATTCATCATAAAACAAAGAAGGATCCATAACTATGACCTGGGAGATATTGGGAATATGGATGAAACACCTATGACCTTTGATCTTCCAAGCAACAGAACTGTGGCAAGTTTGGGAGACAAAACTATTTTACTCAAAACCACGGGAAATGAAAAAAAAAAACATTTCACAGTTGTTCTGTCATGTTTGGCTAATGGAACTAAGCTACGGCCTGTCATTATTTTTAAAAGAAAGACCTTGCCTAAAAAGGTCAAATTCCCACCACGAATTACAGTGCGCGCACATGTTAAAGACTGGATGGATGAAGACGGAACAAAAAAATGGCTGGAAGAAATTTGGAACGGACGACCAGGAACAGCCTTAACCCCTTAAGGACCAAACTTCTGGAATAAAAGGGAATCATGACATGTCACACATGTCGTGTGTCCTTAAGGGGTTAAAGAAAAAAACATCATTGCTATTTTGGGATATGTTTAGAGCCCACACATCTGATGACATAAAAAAGTTGGCAAAGTCTTCTCAAGTTACTTTGGCCGTTATTCCAGGTGGGCTTACATCTGTATTGCAGCCCCTAGATGTGTGTTTAAATAAACCTTTCAAAGACCGTGTGCGAAAGAGGTGGCATGAATGGATGTCATCTGGTCAATCACGACTGACAAAAGTTGGAAATCTGAAGAAGCCCGACATAGAATTGATAGCAACATGGGTTCGTGATGCATGGGAAGAGATTCCAGAGGACATGGTGCAACGCGCCTTCAAGAAATGTGGCATTAGTAATGCTATGGATGGCAGAGAAGACAGCGCTTTGTATGAGGACAGCAGTGATGGTGATGACTGCAAACTCAGTGATGATGACAATGTCTACGCTGATAACCTCACACCAGCTACAGTTGAAGCTCTGTTTGGACATACAGTTGATGAGGAATCCAGTTTTGAAAGCTGTTTTAGCTTTAGTTGGTTTTTGTACTGTTAAAGTTATTGTTGATACCATATTGTTTTTCTTTGAAATAAATATTCAAAAACCTTTAACCTACTGATGCCTCAATTAATGTAATTTTATTGGTATCTATTTTTATTTTTGAAATTTACCAGTAGCTGCTGCATTTCCCACCCTAGTCTTATACTCGAGTCAATAATTTTTCCCATTTTTTTGTGGTAAAATTAGGGGCCTCGGCTTATATTCGGGTCGGCTTATACTAGAGTATATACGGTATGTGTTGTAAAGTAAATGTGCAGTGATAAGGCACCATTTACATAGATGTTATCTGTGCTTGCCAATATTTAAGCAATATTACTTCATGATATAGCACATCACTTTGAAAATAATCAGAGCTTAAAGGTTGGTTATAGGTGATAAAGCTGTTTGTTTGTTTTTTTCAAATGTGCAGGGGGATAGCTATTATTTTATCTTGGATTTGTCATCAGCTACACTTCTCCACTTGACCTTCAATGTAGCAATAAGAAAGAAACTACTTTAATCAAGGTTAGGGAAAAATGTTGGATGTATGAATTGGAGTTAATCCTTCACCTTAAACAATCTTACCCATTACCAAGATGCAGTTTTTTTCATATTCATGCTTGGTTCATGCAAAAAACAAGAATATTTCATGTTGAGATGATGAGTTTTTTGTATAGAATATTCTAAAGAGGGTACAGATATTCTGCAATTAATAATGTTGACACTTTCATGTTACACAATCCTGAATGACCTTCTGTACGCATAGCTCTTTCACTTCCTCTGTCTATTCCCTTAGAAACAGATATATTGTGGGGATCAACTAGAGCAATATCCTATAATAGGTATGTGTCGAAACAACAACGATATGGAGGAGAATGCAACATGACATAATGATTGTCTGTGCCTTAAAGGAATGTATTGTAGGTCTTGAAAGAACACTTTAGTCTTTAATCCTGATCCTGACAACCCAGGCTAGCCCTACTATATGATCTAAGAACATATATAAATATCAAATACCTTAAGAATCAAATTATATATATAATAAAATATATAATATATATATATATATATATATATATATATATATATATATATATATATATATATATATATATATATATGTGTGTGTGTGTGTGTGTGTGTGTGTATATACACACTCATATATATATAAAATCCTTTGGAGTGCTCTTTTATTTAACCTAAAATAGTGGATAGCGCTAAAAAAATTTTTTGATAGAAATCTTAGAAACAGCAGCAATCACCCAAATACATGTTTAAAATAGTCCAATAACCAGAAAAAGGTGTTGCATTAAAATATTACTTGTTTATATAATTGTGTGTATAATTAGTGTATATCTTACCAGGAATTTTTTTATAAAAATCATCTGAAAAGATACATATATAGACAATGTAGTGCAGACCATCTGATTTAAAATATTCTGATAGTGCACACTTAAATAAAAAATTGGGAGTTCACACGCACATTTCCCAGAGCCTGATAAACCCTGGCTCTGGGTGGGATAAGCTCCTATGGAGAGGGAACTATTCCCACAATCTGGTGTCCCAGAGAGACCAAACATTCTTCTGCAGCACTGTATGGGAGACAGAACCAGGAGCACACCAATGGCACAGTATAAAATGATATATTTATTATAAAACAATTAAAACTGCTTACTCAGCAAGCTGTGGGCTTGTGATATACAAGTTCCCATGAAAAACGCTCAATTACAAGTCAATATCTCCAGTTACTTCATTGTTCCGGATCCTGGCTCCGCCCCTCGTAACATGACGCATTTCACCCACGTGACTTGGGCTGTGGAAGCACACAGCTGTGCTCAATATATATTTGTATATACAATACACAAAATCCAGCACACTCACTTATCCACTAAACAGCAACTTCAATGTTTAGTTTTTTTAAACACCTAATCTAGGCAAATCTAGGCTAATCTAGGGGCTTAGTTATATTATTATATGATCATACATTGCATAAGTCTGCCACAAATTCAATGTACAGGTCTTTGGCAGGTCTTACTCTAACACAGGGGTTCCCAATGAATTTTTCCTGTGGAACCCTTTAACATAGTGCACCAACATCATGGAACCCCTCAAACAAATTGTGTGCCATAACATAAACCTTTTAATTAGCAGAGTGTAATGTTTTCTTTTTTTTTTTTTTTCAAATTTAGTTTTTTGGATAATATATACAATTATTACTACAGATAGTAAACAGATTGTAGTACTTAGGAGCAGGTGTGCTTTTGTGTGTAGAGTTGGTGTTTGTATGTAATGTTGCATTTTCGTGTAGGGGTGTGATTGGATGTAGTGTTGGCTTTTAAATGCCTGTGCGTAGTATTGGTGTTTGAGTGAACAATGTGTTTGTATATAATTTTGGAGTTTGAATTCTGGGGTGTTTTTGTATGTAATGTTTGTGTTTGCAGGAGTGTGTTTGCATGCTGTGTTGGTGTTTGGATGCTGGGATGTATGCACACACACTGCCACATACATACTTGCACAGATATACATACACATTAACACAGAGATACACAAAAGCACACTTCACATATACACACACATTCATAAACACATTGACACACAGTTACACACTGACACATGAACACATCTTGACACACAGATATACACACACTCAAATACACACAGTGACACACGCACACCTTAACACACAGATATACGCACACTGACACACAGATACACACTGACACAGATAAGGCACACTGAGATACACACACTGACACATACAGGCACACAGATACACACACTGGCACATACACACATGCACACCTATACACAGATACACTGAAAGATACACACACTGACGCTCAGATACACGCAGTGACCCACAGATACACATACTGGCACATACACACAGATACACACACTCAGATACACACAGTGAAACACACCGGCACACACCTATACACACATACTGATACTCAGATATACACACTGGCACATACACTCAAATACACACTAACACATGTACAAACAGTGACATACACACAGATACACAGTGGCACATACCCACACTCAGATACATACATTGACACAAACACTGACACACAGATACACACAGTGACACACACACACACACACACTGTCAAATACACACACATGTTATTTTTTTTATATTTGCAGTCACCCTCCTGTTAGGATACCTGTTCTCTGCAGGAGGGTGACTTGCTGCCTGAGGCTAGTGTGTGTAACTTATGACAATTTTACATTGCCTACTAAATGACATCAGAATTTTTACCAATACAGAAAGTGTTACAAGTCATAGTCATGTATCATTACCACCTCTAATATGAGGTTTATCTCTTAGGTGGTTTTGCTGGGCAAGATTGACAAGTATACCTAAAATGTCAAAATAGATTTGTTCATTGGGCTTTACTTCATACATGTTTTACAATGCAATTACTTTAGAAGCAGAGCAAGCTTCTAAATGAACTACAAGAAAATGATCAATGCAGCTAAACAGGTGTTACGCTGAAATAAAATTTATTACAAGCACTGCTACCTTTGCTCCATGTTAATACACCCTCTGGGAATCTCTTCAAAAATTACTAAACTTGTTAATTTATTACTACTGCACCACACATTCACTTGCCAGCTTCTGCCTCTCTCCCTGCAGCGCTGCATTTTCCTATATGAAGCTGGGAGGAAATGACCGTTCGTCACTTCCTCGCAGCATCCCATTCTACGGAGACCCGGTCGTGCGATTCATCGGCCGTGGCACTGACCGGGTCCCTCTGCAGCAATGCCCTAGGGCACCCAATGGGCAAATCACAGTGGAACCCCAATTTTGTTCTTGGAACACCAATTGGGAAACGCTGCTCTAACAGCCTAATGTCTGCTCTTATGAGATTAACCCACTTATGTGGGTAAAAAATTCCATCTGGGGCTCTCTGCAGTACAAGGTTAAATAGGGCCCTGGGATGAGGCACCTGTGACAGGGAGGGGTGCAAAACCAAGGAGTTGGCTAGACTCCCAAATATATAAATATATATATAAAACCAGGGGGTTACACTCACATGAAGATGCATAAATGGGGTGCTGCTGGAGGCCAATTTATACAATACACAAGAACCAGTGCACTCACTTATCCAGAAAACAGCTACTCCAATGTTGACAGATTGTATTATGCATTTATGCATGTTCGGGTGAGTGCAGTGCCCTGGTTTCACCAACGTTTTCACCAAACAGCAATTTCAAGCACACAGAATGTAATAGTTTTATTTAAAAAACCTTACCTAATCAAAAAATAATGTGGTTTTAGTTTCATTATATGATTATACATTGCATAAGCCTGCCACAACACCAATGTACCCCATTCTTGGCAGGTCCTACTCTAACAGCCTAATGCTTGCTCTTATGAGATTAATCCACTTACTTGGTAAATCCTTCCTCCATTGATTCAATGCTTTCCTATGGGGAAGGCCTAATGCGCGTGCACACATTGCGCATTTGCATTAGGTTCCCCACTCGCGCTGATGTCAGAGGAGTTGGAGACAAAGCCCGTGTCGAGGGACGTCTAGTGTGCAGTCAGAAATGTCAGTTCTCTTTTATATATGAAAAAAGACTAAAACTTTGTATGTGTACATAATGTATTTACTTGCAAATCAAAATCATACAATCTGTGTAGCACTTTTGTTGCTAAAAACCTTTCAGGTACCCTCTTCGAGTAATATGATTATAACACATTAAATTAGTCTAGAGGATAATCATTGTGCTAAAAACATTAGCAAAACATTTAAAGGATTTATTACAGAAATTATAGAAAGGAAAGTGTGACCTTTACAAATATAAATTTGTAGCAGAGGTAAGGATAATATGTGCTTACACAGTCCCAAATTATATGAAAAAATAGCCAACATTTACCTTTGTGACAATATGACAGCTCTAAGTTCAACCACTGAATCTTTCATCCTTCAAAATATATTTCAGTTCGTCTTTCAAAACTTTCTATTAACAAAACAGATTGCATTTGTTTTTGGAGAAACAAAAATATGACATATTTTGTAAATCAAGAAGCGTTCTACGTGTTTCTAAAAAGAAAAAATAATAAACAATAAACTGTGGAGAGCTGAAAAGTTTAACTACAATAGATGATATGGGAAATAATACTAATAAACTCAAACATATATTTTTAAAATTAAATATTTGGGCCAATTAAAGGAAATGTTAACTCATTATTGCTATCAATTTATTGAAAAGATTACTCAGATTTGTTTAGACTGGACAAACTGTATTTCATAGTCTTTTTGGCCTAAATTTCAGCCTTGGTTTACCACAATCTATTATTTAGTGAATAAACCCAAAAGTGGTACATGCAAATGTATTATGTTACTTAGTGAAGGCTCATTCATAGGGGGACTTGGAACAGTGCCTCACCAGTTTTTATATGGAAAAACTGTTTGCAATAGTATAGAAACACTAAAGTTATTTTTCTAGGGGGCCAAGGGGGAATTGCCAAATCTGTGTCTCTTTAATTATGTAATAGACTTCAGTTCTGCAGGGGCCTTCTCCCCTCATTGGTCGCTGTCTAGAGAAACTTCTTGAAGTCAACTATGCATGTCAAAAAAATGGGGCAGATTTGAAATCGGTTCTGTTTCAGCAGGTTTTGCACATGCCCAGTCTCCTGTTCAAACCTCTTAGATGGGTTCTACACTAACAACAGTGGCGGAACAGTGAGGTCAACAGGGCAATTGCTCCCCCCGAGTAAAAAAGGCCATAGGCTCTCATACTCGCTTTCCGGCCGGCATACGAACAAAGTACCAAACAAACGGACCACCCTGATGTATATTATGCATGTATTTACCTCCCTGTTCGGTTCTTTTATTCCCTTGGTTCATACAATTGTACTACAGGTCTCCTGGGTGGCCGCCATTTCGTTAGCCGAACACGTGGTGGCGGCCATCTTAAACTCCCGAACAGCGGTGTTTGGTCGTCGAGTGTCTGGAACTCAAAACGGACACTCGACTAACCGAACACTGCTAAGACCTCCAGGATGGCAGAAAGTACCGAAAGGAACCCACGAACGGCCCGTCGTTCGGTAGGATGAATCCCACGAATCAGGGTATTCATCCGGTTACCGACCCCAATGTGTGTGTTATAGGATTTCAGGAGTTTTGAGGCTCGAACAGAGACCGACCGCAGGGCCAGATTTTATGGAACTATTTTCGGCATTTTGTTCCATGCGGTCGGTCGAAACTTTAACTTCCTATAACTCCCGAACCCCTGGTCTGATCTGGGTGATTTTTGGATATGTTTCTCACCCAGTTCATATTTAACTGTATAGCATACATATTTGGGGTACATCCAGAAAGTGGGGAAAAACATGTACAGTATAATTATATCATCTGTTAAGCCAAGGGGAGGGGATGTGTGGGAGGTAACAACTCCATGATTGGTGCAATGTGTAATTACTGTAAATCCCTCCCGTGCATGGGAGAATCTCATAAAAGCAGGGATGTTGCCAATAAATACCAGTTCTACTCCTGATACTGTGTGTCGTCCAGTTATTTGGGAAAGGTGATGGGATATCTGTGGATTATATTGCTGATTGTGCTATTTACCCTATTGGATTTGTATTTGTTCCTGCATCCTCTGGATATATTGGTGGAGTTCAGCTGTGGGAAATCAGCTCTCTGCTACACCTTACATACTTATTAACCCTTAATAGGGAACACATGGGGTGGGCGGTAGCACTGCATGGCTGTGTGATACAAAAGCAAATACATACACAAAAACAAGTCCTGCACTCAGACTCCTACTACTACTGGGCGACAGCAATGACCATCGTACACAACAGCCCCAATACATTAAAAAAAAAAAAAAAAAAGAGTTACTTGCAAATCTCTTAGGTGGGCCCTATACTAACAATTAACCTTGTTTGATTTAGCATCAGGCAAATAAAAAACCTCTAATTGTCAATGTAGGACCCACCTAGGTTTGCCTTGATGTGGTAGGTGGGCTTACATCTAATGGCCATTGGAGTGGAACTAAAAACCTCCATTTATTTAAATATGCATTGGGGTTTGGGGTAGTAACTTTTTTCTTTGCATTTTACCTTTCCACTGGTACATTATTATCTGATGCTTTTGCACGTAAGCTGAAGATTTTACCTAAAGCCCTGAACGTATAAGTGGTCCCCATTAGAGAAGGTGGCTTTCATTTTATTTGTATTTTAGCTATGACTAAACGTTACTCATTTTCTTAGTAGCATGTTATCAAGCTCTGGCAGTACCCTTCTTATCAAAGCTATACATGTAATATCCTCTGGCTTTATCTCATGAGTCTCTTGCTCTTACAAACCGTAGCCCAGGACTATTACAAATAGTTGCCATCTCTCTTACTGACAATTGGTTTACTATATTGTTTGTTTCTTTAAAAAAAAAAAAAAAAAAATTATTTCTTGTTCAGAATATTATGTGACTTCTACTGTATATTTTTCTTGCCTGCCAGGCTGATATATTCAGATTTGACGTTGTTTCTTTTATCCATATATTTTACGCATCTCGATAAAAGAAAGATTGACAAAAAAAAAAAATAGTTTGACAACTTACCTGAGTCCTAATGAGCTCCTGCTGCAGAAAACTCTTGCCATCAAGCTAAGTACTGCCATGCAGAGCTGCGCTCATTGGCTGAGAGTGCGCACTCTCAGCCAATGATCACAGACTTGCATGGCAGTGCTTACAAACAGTTTGCAGGTGAAATGTCATTGCATTCTATCAACTGCCAATGTAGAAGACAATCTACTTTAAATCTTAAAGGTACTTTAAGCACACAGTGAAATACTTGAAATAACATTTACCCAAATATTTGATCATTATGCATCTTTATATCAATTAAATGTTTTACCAATTTTCAGCAGCACATATTTGTTAGTGATTGAGGTTAGGATCTGAGAATAGATTTTTATAACGCAGGAATTGTAGAAGAATGTAAATTATTTTTATATTACTTATTTATACAGTGCGCAGTTAAGAAACATACACATTGAAAGGATAAACATGGTATATGTAATGTCCTGTTGTCCCATTTGTTTCCAAAACTCCACTGCTTCATAAAAACTTTACTAAGAGATAGCCAATTGCATCTCATTCCGGAATTTGCTTAAATTGATTTGGTCACATTTACAAATTATGGAGCTAGTACAAACTGATTTACTGAGTAGATAAGCTGCAGGATGAGCTGCATTCTCAAGTGAATATGATTTAAATTGATAGAATATTTTTCTTATTTTAAATGGTGTGCCACAAGCTTACACACAAGATGACAATCCCTTCTATGCTAAATATTGGATGTTACACATTAAGGGCCAATTAGTTTTTTTCTGAGATGATAACCAGATGAGACAAGCATGAAAGTTGTCTTACCCATGAGTTAAAATGAGCAACGCATGTAAGAATGCTACTGACAGCTTTCCTTGGGATTGTTTAAATAAGGATTAATAACCTCATGAATGTACATAAAGATTGGAACTATTGTCTGCTTACAAGATTTCTATGCAGATTAGGTGTGCTGTTTACTCTAGCCATGGTTTGCTCTGACTGTACATCTAGAAATAGAATTGTTATATAGGAATATGTTTTCTGTGCTACAATAAATGCAATATTGTGTTGAAATAGAAACTATGTGAACATTTTTTTTGTATGAACTTAAATTTTTATTTAATTTTAATAATTTTGTCTCACAGCATTATTTAACCCATTATATCTTAATAAATAAAATGCGGCCAAGAACAGCATGGTTTATAAGCACCAGCCCCAATATTTGTTATGTGATTAGACACCTTAATTTATTCCGTATCTTTACTCGTGTGCAGGGATGGGCTGTCTCTGGGTAAATTTAGAACTTAAGCCCAGTGAAGGTCAATATGCATATATAAAGCAATGTTTCATTCAGCTAGACAGTCAGAGGATTGCATTAGTGCACATTTATAATGTGAGACAGAAACCTCCTGAAACAAACCAATTCCTGGCCTGGTCTGCTGGTTCTGTAGCCCCTTGGAACGAGCACAGTTTAGTAGAAAGGGGTCCTGACAGGGCTAGGAGGCGGCATAGGTGGAGCAGTACTAGGATTGATAGATTGGGATTTAGGGGTGGGGACATATATATAGGGGCAGCCATCTTAGGGCTTAGGGTTTTAATATACTCACCAATGTGGGTTTGTGGACACTCTGGTGTGTACAGGCTCTGTTTGGTGGGTTTTCCCTCTTTTCTTTTGCAGGATGGAGTCCCTGAAGGAGATGATCCATGGAGTGCGTGCGGCTTCCCGAAACTGGGGTGAAGATTGGATCTGGGAGAGGCTGGGTGTGATGCTGGTGGCGTCAGCGGGACCACAGGGTTGGTGGGAGGAACGTCCATGTGGCAGGCAAGAGGCGCTCCTGTGGTAGTTCTCTTACTCCACCCGCCCGCATGCTCGGAGGCCAGCAGGGGGCCTGGATGGCAGTGACGGCGCAGCCCCTTCTTCCACAGGAGCTGTGCCCGGAGTGCAGGCCCCCACGGGCAGCGGTGCAGTGCTTGGAGCAGCTGGACGATGGTGCTGGCATCTCGAGGTGCACACCCTGGCAACGGTCGGCGGAAGGCGATTGCTGGGACTCCTGGTTGTTGGCAGAGCCAGCGTGGAGGGAAACTGTCTGGCAAACACGCAAGTGCAACTGGGATAGCAGTAGACCCCTTACCCACTAGGAGGTAGCGGGGTAAATCTGTGGGGGGCTGGCGATCTTACCGAGGGGCCCAGGGGGGCCCAGGGGGGGACTGGCGATCTTACCGAGCTATGGCCTTCCACTGGTAATTCCCTGAAGGATGGCGGTGGAGGGCGGCGCCCTGCTTTGCGCCTTCCTGGTAGGACAGGTGGAAGATCGGATTTCGATGAGGGTGGACAAGTTGGCTCCCTAGGCCACACTTTGGACCGGTCTGGCAAGGCTTGCAATGCTTCAGGAGGGGGGAAAGGCAGTGCAGTTGCGTAAGCAGGTCCAGGAGCAGCAGGTCAACTAGTGCGGCACTGGGAGGAGACGGCAGTACTGATAGTGTCTAGAGGCACAGCCCCAGGAGATCGGTGTGCAGTGTGCCGCGGGGCGCGAGCCCTGAGTCAGTTGCGAGCAGCTCCTCCCCAGAACAGTCTGGGGGATCCCACAGGGTGTGCCAGAGCAGGTGAGGGATATACCGCAGTTGGAGTCGCAGCCTTAGGGGTTGGATTAGGGGGGCTTACGGCACTCTGGGTGATCGTAGGAGCATAAGGAGGAGGCGGGATGCTTGGGAGTAGCTGAGGCAGTCCTGGAATTGCGTGGCAAGGGTTGAGGATGAACAGTGCACTCTGTCCAGCAATTTTCGTTCTCGTTTTAGGTCGCGGAGCGGATCATCTTCCAGGCAGTCCAGGTATCGTGTGGTTTCTCCGGTTGGCCCAAAGAGCACTGTGGCTACCATTTCCGGTGGTACTCATGGAGCAGCCGAGGGGCCTTCGGCGGCAGTGGTCTTGGGCAGGGAGTCGACCCTTACACCACACTCACAGACATTGCTTGACAAGTTAAGGCAACTCATTAATTTTTGTAGGGGGGGTGAGCCTGGGGGGCAATTGGGTCTTTGGGGAGTGCTCACGGGGCAGGCTTAAGTTCCATGCAGGTGTGCGAATTGGGGGGCACAGACGCAGTGGTCAGGGGGTTGTGAGAGGGAAGAGCTGGCGGGTGGCGTGCCGGATGCAGGGCCGTTGGGGGTTCATCTCAAACAGGAGGTGAAAGAAAAACTGTGGAATGGTGAGTTTGTGGAGATATTCTCGCTCCTGCCGTTAGAGGAATACATTGACGTCAAGGACGACGACAAGAAAGTTGCCAAAAAGAGGAGGAAGAGAAGAAGAAGCGGTACCATAAGATTCCAAAGGCTTTCGGGGCGTGACTGAGGGCATTTTGTTTTCTCGCTAGTGTCCTGGGGGAAAAGACACCCAGTTTTTGTTCCTCCCTGTTCTGTTATTTAGATGGGATCTGGGAGGCGTACCGTATGTATGGCAGGCTCGTGCGGTGGAATTACGACTAGCAGTTTCGGCAGAGGCTGGCAGCTAACCCAGGGATTAGGTGGGACCAAATGGATCTCCCACTCCAGATGAAGCTGAGGATGGCTCAAAAGGTGCTGTGTCAGCCAGGTTTCAGATGGGTGTATGCTGGCTCTATAATGAGGGACAGTGCAAGTGGGGTACAACCTGTGGGTTCCGCCACAAGTGTTCCGGCTGTGGGGTGGCCCACGGCCTGCAGAGATGCTTTAAGAAGGGAAAAGGGGGGGAGTGAGGGGGGGAGTGAGGGGGGAGTGAGGGAGGGAGTGAGGGGGGTCGGCGTTCGCAAATTCTAGGCCTGTTGCTGCAGGGAACTAAGCTGGTGAGGCTAGAAGAGATGTTGCCATGGCTAAACTGTTACCTAAATAAAAGGTACATTGCGTTGCTGAGGTCATGTTTCTTGCATGGGTTTTTTATCCCTTTCCAGGACAGGGAAGGGTGTGGGGGGTTGCATAATTTGAAGTTGGCTTTGGAATTCCCAGGGGTGGTAGGGGACAGTTACTGAAGGAGGTGCAGTTGGGTAAGATGCTGGATCTATTTACAGACCCACCGCTGGGTGGGATGCGGATCTCACCATTGGGAATTGTGCACAAGAAGGAACTGGGTAAGTACCATATGATCCAGGGGGACAAGCTCTAGGGACTTTGGACAGCGGTGGAGGTGGTGCGGGTAGCCAAGAAAGGTCACACTTCAGGCATTGCAATCCTTGCTCGGCAAGCTCAACTTTGCTTGCCGTGTGATCACACTTTGAGGGTTTTCAGAGGGCTGGCGCAGGCTACAGCAGGGGTGCGGTCTTCGTATCATTTTGTATGGGTGGGTATTATTTTGTATGGGGGGTTTGGGACATGTTCTTTAGGGACTTTAATGGCACTGTGTTGTTTCAGGAACCGGCAAAAATCGGTGGTTGACCTGGAGTTGTTTACGGATGGTTCAAGGAGTTTGGCTTTTGGCACGTTCTTCGGGGGTAGGTGGTGGGTGGCGTCCTGGCTGGTGTCGTGGCAGGGTGTGCCGCTGATGTGCAACTTGGCTTTTTTTGAACTCTTCCCCTTGGTGGTTGCTTTCTCACTCTGGGGGCCCCTGCTCAGGCACAAGAAGGTCGTGTTTCACATGGACAATATGGCCGTGGTGTGCACGGTCAACAATCTGGCGGCATCCTCAGGGCCGGTGGTGCGCCTTCTGCGGAGGTTCATTTAGCTGTATATGTCATTCAAGATTGTTTTTGGCACGTGGCACATCCCGGGGTATCTGAACGATGTGACTGATGCATTTTCTCATTCACAGTGGTCCCGGTTTCGGTTGGAGGCACCAAGGGCACAGGAAGTCGGTGAATCGTTCCCGGAGGAGATGTGGTTGCTTGGGATCACTTGCTTTGGGGGATTTGTGAGGTCATCCTTGTACCCGGGAATATGGTCTGCATATTGTAAGGTTTGGGGGTCATGGGAGAGGTCATTGGGCGAGTATAGGCTGTCCGCTTCCGAGGGTTCCCATTTGGATGCGCTGTTGTGGTTTACGTTCAAATTGTTGAGGAAGGGCTCATTGCCGGCGGTTGTGGACAGGCACATGGCAGCACTGGTATTTTGGTTTAAGTTCCATGGGTGGGGGGACTTGACAAAACACTTCCTTATTAGGTAGGCGCTGAAAGGCTTCTGCAGGGGTCGGAGGGTTACGGATGTTGGGTGATCTGGTTAGGGTTTTGCCAGAGGTTTGCTTTAGTGACTTGGTGACCATTTTAACACCAGTTGGGTACCGGGGTTCGGGTGGAAGTCAGTGTGCAGGGAACTGGTTTGCTTGGTGCAGGGGGTTAGACGGCCCAATTTTATTGTCCTCCATAGAGGGGGTAATGATATGGGGCTGGTTCCGAAGAGGCACCTGGTTAGATGGATGAAGCAAAACATCAATGGGATTAGGGATTTGGTCCCAGGGGTCATGTTCATCTGGTCGGAGATTTTCCCGCGCCTTCGATGGCAGCATTTGGGGAATGCTGCAGCGAATGATTTCTGCCGAAGGAAGGTGAGCAGTTTAATGGCTAGCTTTATTTGGAAATTAGGGGGGGTTAGGCACAGGGAGCTGGAGAATAGATTGGCTGGGTATTTAATTAGGATGGAGTGCACCTCTCTGAGGTGGGTTGAGGTGGGTGGATTTGTTAAATCTGGGGTTTTAGGCAAGTCTTGGCAAGGCGCTGGTTTTGTGGGGTGGCAGAGCTCAGACGGCTTAAGGGGTCAAAGTCTCAGCTTGTGGCTTGGCCTGTAAGGTTTTGAGTCCGTATGTGGCTCAGGACCTCGGAGCTGTGGGGGTATCCGGGTATACCCTCACGACTGAGCTGTTAAGAAAATGTTGGCACTTTATTGGTTAAGTGTTATATATTGTTATATATTATTATATGTTATTTATGTTAGTCATTGCCCTATTTATTATTGGGTCTGTGAAAATATAAGATGGAAATAGGTGGGGGGCAATGACTTTTATCATTGTATTGTTCAATAAAGCTGTGGACATTTTTTTCCATACATAGTGGTGTTGTGTTTTACTAAAGGGAGTGGGTGGAGTTTGACAAGTACAGATTCACCTGCCCATATGGTGACACTGCACCTGTCATGTGTTCTGTCTCTGTTACTTCCAAGAAGGCATCTTGCTTCTTTCTCCTGTGAGCACTGTAACCCCATCCCCTGGTGCCATGAGCCAATGAGCTATGAGGCTAATAGCACTCCTCCACTTGCTGCCTAAACAGCAACTTAATTAGAGGCCCCTGAAATGTCTTCTTAATATATGCAAAATATGCTGAAACAGGACAGATTTCAAATATATCCCTATTTTTGACATGCCCAGTTGCTCTCAAGAGGGCCACTTGAAAAAAAGCCACCAATCAGGGTGGAAAGGCTGTGCAGAACTGAAACGAATTACAGAATTAAAAAGATACAGGTTTTCCCAGGATGGAGTGCAGGGTTTTTTTGCATTTATGTCTTGGCGTTTAAATAGCAAATATGAAGCCTTCTGTCTTGCCCTAAAATTAGGGATTACTCTAGCCTTGGTGAAGGAATAATCTAAATTTTATAAAAGACATGAGGCAAATATTTCCACCGTGTTTGTTTTTACATTTCCCTCCCTGGATTGTCGGTTATTTTCTGGGTATTTAATAAACAAACAAAAAAAACAAGGAGGAGGATGCAACGCCTGGTATTAAGAATGAAATACTAAAGAAGTAAAATAATACCTATAAGAAGACTTAGCTTTTAATAGATTAAATTAAAAAGTCCTTCAAGGACTAAAGCAAGAACTGACCACAAGACATAACACATAGTACTAAAAATAACAAAAATACAAATCAACTATTAAAACAGCTGAGGCTGTTCTACTGATGGCAATGATTTGATATGTACCACAGATACATTTTATTAAAGTATACCTCCAAATGATATACTTGGGTCAATAACCTGTGATAGTGGTCATATTGGACCACATTCCCACCAACGGGGTGTGACATTATTAATCTTTGTAAATCGTTATTTAGTAGACATGCACAGAGTTTGATCAGAATTACTTAAGGTACACCGTAGTACTAAAAATGCTTGGGCACATACCCTGTACTTGTGATCAAGTAGGATCACAGTCCCGCAAGCTCAGTAGTCTTCAACAGTTTTAATAAATCATTATTTAGTACAATAAGTGTGTAGTATAGAGTTGCTAGTAATACAATAATAATAATAATTGTTGCAGAGATGGCTTCATGTGAATGTAACAATTATGATAAGTGACATACACAGTTAGGGAATTTCTGAATTTCTGAAATCTCTGATTGATTTCAAGGAGACAGACCTGGTATCTTGTGTTGTATGAGGTGTAGGAAAATAAGGGGCAAAACGTTTGGGAAAAGTGAAGGTTAGATAGCTTAACCTTCTGTGCTTAAAAAGCACCTAAGGACAGAGGAAAGGGAAATGGGGGGGGGGAGTGGGGGAATATAAAGACAATAACTTTCCCTATAGTGCCTTTGTGGGCACCACTTACCCCCTAAGAGAGTCCCTTAGTCACCCCAACCACCCCTCAGCTGAAAAAGTGGCTAAATCTGTATTAGCCTTATTATTAGTGGAACAGGAAAAATACCATGCCGAAGTGTTTAAAATATTAAATCTTAAATGCCAGATAGCAATATTTTATATATTATAGTGGAAACAGGGAAGCCCCTAACCCCTGACGTACATTTCGCTAGATCAGCTCATCAGAGGGGAATCTAGCTGGTTTATAAAGGGGAGGCTTAGACCTGATTGGTGCTTGCAAATTTGAATGCACCAATGGTCTTTTTTTGTAAATACGATTTTTATTCGTGATAACAAGGTTGAGCAATGACCATGGGACTCGCTGGTCGCCATCAGCGTAATACATATCATATAACATGCACAACCTGTGCGGAAACAAAGTTAAGCAACATTGAGCGTTTGTCCGAGCTTGCATGACCTTTGCTTAGTCTGATTCATGAAGTTCTTGTAACATTTGTAATTGCCATATGTGCATTTAGCGAGTGCGCCCTTTGTCAGGGATGAGCAGCTTCAAGACTCTCATTTCTATCAAAGCTTAATTTCTCCCATACCTCCCGATTCACCTGTGCAGGGGTAGTTTTTTCCCCTTTCTCTCTTTTTCTATCCCTTCTTTTTTCCTTTCCCTCCTCTCTCTTTCTTCCCCTCTCTCCTTTTCCCTTCCTTCTTTCCTCCCTTCCCTATGTTAATGCAAATGGTATTACGGGCTCACAGGCCCACAATGTTGACGGACACGCAGGTCCCAAGTATCGTAAGTGAAATTTACTTTTGTAAAGACATTTCTCCTGGAAGATGAGTTTAGCCATTTATTTACGTAACTGACTGTTCCCAGTTTTGCTAGAGTTGTGTGTTCTAGAGTTTTTGGAGCTTGTGAGTGTGGAACGCGTTAGTACTTTGCGTTGTGCGTGTCTCTGCTTGAGGTTGGTCCCTCAGTGTTCATACTCTGCCCTACAGTCTATCCTTTGTCCCCGCCCGTGGGAGTAACCTAGCAAATATCTATGAAGTCGTGAGTGGGTTTGTGTTATGTGGAGCCGGATAGCTTCCTTGGTCGTTTGGGGTCTGTTGCGTTTGGGTCATTGGGATGTGTCTCGTGTCGTGCTTGTCTACGTTCCCTTACCCTATGTCTGGTGTGTTTCCAGTTATTGCGCCTAAGCGTACGTATCGTCTCGGGTTTTTACTGTTTGCGGTTGGGTGATTATCGCTGTCGGAAGCTCCCTTCTAGGGTTGAATCAGATTCACTCAGGCAATATTGTTTTGGGTTTGCTTGTCTTTGTGAGAGTGTGTTATTTCATTTCCTAGCGTGTGTTACATAAGTCTATTTATTTATAGTTTGCCTGTGGTAGTCTGTCTCTGTCTCCTCTCTCCTTCTACAAATGGATGGTGTGTAGACCTGTATTGTGTAGTCCTCCCTTGTCTATTGTTGCTTCATCAGTGTTTATGTGATTGCTCGATTTGAATTTGTGTGTAGGTGTTTTTTTACGTGTCCTGGATATATGACATGTTTCACAGATATCGGTACCTCCCGGCCGCGGCCGCCCCGGACACTTGTTAGACTGACTTTGGCTATGGCCCGCGAGGTAGTGAATCTGTGTGGTGAGAGAAAAAAAAGGGGGGGGGGAAATGAGGGAGGAAGGAGAGAGGGAGGGAGTGGGAGGGCGAGGTACGTTGCAGCACCCCTGGGTTCCCTCGGGTCTCGAGGGATCGCGCTGCATCTTCCTATGTTCTGTTTTGTGAAATATAAGTGTACCATGGTCTCCATAGATCCATGTGTTTCTCGCTTTTTCCTATCAGTTCTGCGTATCTTGCCTCCGCTGAGTGGATCTCCTCGATTCTCTGTAGCCATTCTGCTTTAGTGGGTGGTTGCGTCTGCTTCCATCTGGTCGGAATTAGTGCTGCCTTAGCCGCGTTGAGCAGGTGTCGTAATATCGATCTCTTATATTGGGATATTGTGCTTTCGGTGAAGTGTAGGAGTGCCGCTTCAATTGTGAGATCCGGTATGTCCCCCAGGATTGTCGCTATTTCCTGTTTTACTTCTGCCCAGTATGCCTGGATCGGTGTGCAGTCCCACCAAATGTGACGCAGCGTACCAGCCTGTACTTTGCATCTCCAGCAGGTATCCGGTGTCCCATGGAATATTCTATGTAGTAAGGCAGGGGTCCTGTACCAGTGAGATAGTAGCCTGAAATTGACTTCCTGATATCTGGTGCTTATGGAACTTTGTGTATGTTCTGTCAGTCAGTTGCACCAATGGTCTTAATGATATGTCGGGAAGTGTGTATGGAAGAAATTCCTGTCCAATATGGACGGGAAGGGGAGAACTTAAGTTTGAGAGTTCACCTTGTGTGGGAAAACTGGGTATTTGTTCTAATTTTGCATAGTTTATGTCATGTGTTTGGTTGAATTTTACTGTGATTTAGACTAGTTGCCTGTTTGAGTTTATTCACTATGTCTTAACGTACTGCATTACTAATGTGCTGGGTATGACATTCTGCCTTGGCAGTTTACTTACACTATGTTTCTTTTTCCTTCCAGCGTAATCTGGATTTCTTTTGTTTCTGGCGGCTTCTCATTTAATTGTGCTTCCTAAAGATCGACTCAGTTGGATTTTATGCTCTCCTGCTCGACCTCATCAAGGAAAGAGGAAGTGGAAAGGTCTGCCTGAGAGTTTTGTTCTACTGTTCTTTGTTCTGATTGGTTGTTTCTGAAAGGTTCTGTTAACTATTTCTTTGCTGCAGGAGGTTTCACTAAGAAGGTAAAGCAAATATTCACCTCCTGCCTTTAATAAAAAGGCTAAGGCTAGAATAATCCCTAATTATATGTAAATCCCCCTTTTCTAAAATGTGATATTACTAGTGACTTAAAAGTAAAAACAAAAAATGAGACAAAAATCTACAGAAAAATTCCCAGTCTCAGTTTTGACAAGTTTGATTAGAGTAGCCACAGAAAGGCAAGAGAATATCTAATAGTATAAAGAATATTCAGTTTATTTTAGTTTCGATATCTAGTTATGCTTAAAAATGGCAAGAACATGCAACAAGATAATGTACAAAAGCACATTTTATTACTATTATTTTTTTCTTTATTAAATGCAAAGAAATTAAACACCAATGTATAGGTTTAGCGGGAAGTAAGCCTACACCTACAATAAAATACTATTTATCTAAACATTTTAAAATATATAGAGCTTAGGTGATAATGATTCTGCCTAAAATAAAAATGAAACAAAGAAAGCTAAAGGCTATGGTAACTGAAAATGGAAATTTGGAAGACACAAGGCCAGAGCATCAGAAGGAAAATGGACTAAACAAACTCATGACACACACTTTTAATTGCTATAATAGTTTAGATGTAATTGTCAGTTTATTAGATGTATTAACCTGATCTTTAACGGAGAGTCTACAACGGAGCATTAATCTACTGCTATTCCTTGTATTATCACATGAGGCAGCCTATTATAGCAACATAGGCTAGCTGACATTCTGAGATTTATTTTGCAGCAATAGTAGCATTTCATGCTACATCAAACTGGCCGAATTTAATCAAACACCTGTTAGCTTGTTCACCTTTTGTACACGAGCACCCAGCCTTAATTTTATAATTATTAGATTTAATAAAATTTATTTATTTTCTCTTTTATTACTTTTTCTCTTCCTAAGTTCCTAGTTGGGTAGCTACTTCGTGGTTCTATCCTGTAGCTAGCTGGTACTCTTATCAGAGTATACTTAATCTATCCCAGTCCCTACCTGTACACTTTTTCTTGTTTATGATTTGGAGACATTTACGTTCAGAGTTCTGGAATTCGACTGATAAACCCGATTTGCCGAACTGCAGTTCAGACTGAAATAAATCTCCAGGTCTAACAGGATTACAAAATTGAATGCTTGTGTTCATCCAACATGTACGTGCTACAGAGCATTTTGTCTTTATCTTATTACTCAGCATTTTAGAATCTTTTCACCCCATATGTTTTTTTTAATGGCATTATTGCAAGCTTCTAGTCTTCTAAGAGCTGCTGTTATATACATCACTAAAATATATATTTCCTGTTATAATGTGTTGTAGCAAAGCTTTAAATATAAATAATGCAACATCATGTATCAAACACATAGCCAATAAATTATATCTATAAATATTAGCTTTGTAATTTTATTTCTGACAAGCTCATTGCTCTGTATATATATATATAGTATTTATATTTGAAGTTCACAAGTCCTGTCATGATCCGTTGAGGATAATTATAATGAATGTGTCATCTATGACCACACTGATGCAAGTAGAATAAAAATGCATATTTCATAATTTGCTCTTAATTTGGTTATGGCAACCAGAGATGTAATGTTTGCTACATATAATTGGGATGTTTTGTGACTGACAGAGTATTTTAATTTACGCATAGAAGAAAATGATAGCGAGTGAGCTAATTTTACAGAATTCTAAAACTCTTGATACAAATATAAATGAAAGGTGTACTCCTCCAGTATATTTAATCAAAAATCCATCAAAATTATATCACTCATAATATTATCCATGGGGATCATTCATGGTGAACCACAGACTTTGTTAAGGCGGAATAACATAATTATGAGCCTCTTGTCATAGAAATATATATTTATACAGCCTTTGAGCTTTCATTGAAAAATAATCATGCAGCAAATGTTTTTTAGCAGAGTTTCACAAGGGCAAATTTCATGATCACCATAAATGACCATATGTCATTTGCACATGGGAATGTGATGTAAGCATTAGTTAATGATTGATTTTCCTGTGTTTAAGTGAGGCAATCCTAAAATCGTAATTTTTTTTGAGCTCACCATGTTGAAGAACAGATGTTGTGAATCTCTGGTACGTTTATGGTAAAAATTGACATTCGTAAAAAATGTTGACCGCAGATACAGGCTAGCAAAAAGTGGATTGGATGGAAAGTGTCAATACATTTTTTTTTTATATATGCAGTAATACTCTTAATTTTCTCTCTTTTTTTCCCTCCAAAATGGAACACTCCAAGCACAATAACCACTATACCTTAGTGGATATGGTGCCAGGAGTGCCCTTAGAACCCCCTATTGTAAGTAGTAAAACAATTTTTCAACATTCAGCTGTTACTCCCCACCTCCACTACTAACATTGGAGAGCTGGAAGTTCCTGAGCAGGAACTTCTTTTAGCTCTCCTGAGCTAAGCCCAGGGTCAGTGTATCCATAAGGCGGCACAGGCGGTAGCCTTAGGGCGCCAGAGCAGGGGGGCGCAAAAATCTAAATCCCCTGCCTCCAATTTTTCAACTAACCTCACTCTCCCTGCAGCCAGCACAGAGCAGGAACCTGGCAGTGAAGTCATCCAGCTCCTTCTAATGATTTCAGAAGGGGGCGGAACTTCGACTGCTTCCAGACTCCCCAGTGCAGAGTACAGAATATTTGAGAGAGTCCTCACCTCAACATCTGAGGAAAGGGATTTAGGGGTAAATGCTCAGGAAATGTTAGCAGAATGCTTGGTTGTATAGGGAGAGGTATTAGCAGTAGAAAGAGGGAAGTGTTCATGCCATTGTACAGAACACTGGTGAGACCTCACTTGGAGTATTGTACGCAGTACTGGAGACCATATCTTCAGAAGGATATTGATACCTTAGAGAGAGTTCAGAGAAGGACCACTAAACTGGTTCATGGATAAAACTTACAAGGAAAGGTTAAAGGATCTTAACATGGAGGAAAGACGAGACGGGGGATATGATAGAAACATTTAAATACATAAAGGGAATCAACACAGTAAAGGATGAGACTATATCTAAAAGAACAAAAACTACCACAACAAGAGGACATAGTAACTGTTCTCCATCCTACCCCCACATCAGAGTAGAGATGACCAGTGAGAGAGACATTCGATCTCCTCACCCACTGGCCCCTGAAGGCCTTGGCTTGCCCTTGTGCCCTCCCTCCCTCTCACCCCCAGATTTGCCACTAAAGTAAACACAACTTACTGTTTAGTGAAAAGGCTCAGCTATGTTTATTAATTATTAATTATCAACTCACCTTTCATTATAAAGAACAAGCACATATACTTTTTTTTTCTTTTTTCTAAAATCGTCCTCTCTGTGCCCGCATGCAAATGGTGTGAAAATGAAAGTGTTTCTAACAGCCAGGCCATGGCTCACTCAGCCGTCCCTGCTCATTACAACACTGTAAACCTCCCTTCTTCCATCTGTTCAGCTCTCTAATTACAGATCCAAAAATGAATCATAATTCACTATTGTATCATAATATACCGAAAGCTTGCGGACAGAAACACATACATGTGTTTTGTATTCCTTGCAGCAAGCATCTGGTTTGTTTTCTCTCAGCTTGTAATGGCATTAACAAATGAGGGCACAGTCATACCATTGTGATGATATGCTGGCAGAGTTGTGAGAGACATCAGGAGTGGCTGGGATGAGTGCCCTAAGGCAATAAGACAGAGGGACAAGTGAAATGTGTTCGGTATGACCTAGCACCTGTAAAAGCCATCAAACTTATAGTCTTTAATGTTGACACCGGGCAATGTACTAAAACTAGCATTTTATGGAAAATAAATGTACTCTTTCCATTTAGTTAATTTGTGCTTTTTATTACTTGCTTTGTTTTCTGACTAACGATGGCTACGTAATTATTTTGAGAGTATGCGTTTTAATCCATCACATCCCTGTTACAGAAAAGATAATAATAATCTTACAAATAAATTGTTTATATTAGGATGACAAAACACAGTAAAGATAATTAAACAAAAGATTAGGCTTTTTCCGTTTTGCTTATTTAATATATTAATTTGGTTTTAACAATTATAGCAATGATGAATCCAACAGATAAATAAAAAAAAAAATGTGATGTTTGTCAGTTTAAAATCATTTGGCCTAGTCTCTAAGTTGCAAAATGTGGTTAGTAGAATATAGGCATGGAAAGTTTAGACCTGATAAAATAATAAATTGGAAAAAAATCTCTTACTCAGCTGAACTGAACATATCTTTTCTAACTGTGCCTGTTTGGTATAAATTTGGTAAGACACTCTTCAATACAGCTTTCTGTTTAACCCCTTCAGGACGGAGTCAATAGTGCACGTTCAAAACAAATCAAAACAAAACGTAAACAAAAACTGGAATTTGCGCTATATGTCTGTTGCACCCACACTTATATATCATTTTGTTCAGGAGAAACAGGGCTTTAATGTGTCATTAACTATTTATATGTGGAACATGATTTATTATGAATAAAATTTAAAAAAATGTGAGAAAATAAGATTTTTTTTTACATTTATATTTCCATCTGACATTTTAGCTGTGAATGTCATAATACTGTTAATATTATACGGTTTTACTGCACAAAAATGCACATATTTGTAATCAGCGATGTCTCAGGAGTACAACAGTACCCCCCATTAACAGGTTTCATGGTGTTTTGGAAAGTTACAGGGTTTAAATATAGAACGTTCCATTTTCAAATTGAAATTTGCCAGATTAGTAATGTTACCTACTAAGAAAGACTGGACATACCACCCTTGCAATACCTTGGGTTGTCTACTTTTGTAAATGGTATGCCATCATGGGGGTAATTCTCATACAATGGGTTAGCTCCTCCCTATCCCTAATTAGACAGGAACAGAATTAAAATGGAGGTATAAATACCCCCTCCCACCTTTACTCCCTCAGTCTTTTTGTTCCTGTCCTATCCCTATCGGACTCTAGTCATTACAGACTGTGAACAGGGCGGGATCTTTGTGCTGCCATGGCCTATGACTAGGAAAGGAAAATTACGGTAAGTATGGATACATTTTTATCTTTTCTGGCCATATCCATGACAGCACAACAATGGTTAATACCCAAGCAATAACCAAGGGAGGGAATAAAGAAATTTTTTTGAGATGCTGGTGTATTAGAAAATCACACGTGAAATCGTAGATAAATCAACTTAAGAAGGGCTGACTGCAGACAAAACAGACTTGCCAAAAAGGTCTAACTGGCTGGCTTTAACATCAATCTGGTAATGTTTTATAAATGTGTTTGGAGAGGACCATGTGGCTGCTTTGCAGATGAGATCTGGTGATAAATTAGCCGCTGCTGCCCAAGATGAGGAAAGGGATCTTGTGGAGTGAGCCTTGAGTCCTTCAGGAATTTTCACATTCGATGCCTTGTAAGCCTGAATGATAGCGGCTACTATCCATCTACTCATGGCTATTTTAGAAGCTTGAAGGCCTCTTCTGGGACAGTTGGGGATGATGAATAGTCTTTGAGAGTTACGCCAAGTTGATGATTTCTGTAGATAGACAGACAGACATCTGACAAGATCTAATGGAGAAGGATTAGGTTCTGCATCCTTATCAGGAGTCTTCGAATGAAGGGCTGGGAGTACTATCTCCTCATTGATGTGAAAAGCTGAAATTACTTTAGGACGAAATTCAGGAACAGTCCTCAAAATAACTCTGTCCTTATGAAATACTGTAAAAGGCTCTTTGGCTGATAAGGCATGGAGTTCAGACACCCTTCTGCCTAAAGCTAAGGTCACTAATAGAACTGTCTTTATGGTCAGAAAGTGAGGAGAGATGGATTCTAGAGGTTCGAAAGGAGGATTGCTCAGAGCTTTTAATACCAGGGGAAGACCCCATGGTGGAGCGAAAGGCTTGATAGGAGGCTTTATCTTTAAAACTGCCGCCATAAATCTGATCACATCTGTGTTCAAGGCCTATCTTTGATCTGTAAGGGCTGAAAGAGCCGAAATATGCACTTTCAGGGTATTGTAACTTAACCCCTTGTCGAGACCTGATTGCAGGAATTCCATGATATCTTTGGTAGAGATAGACTGAATGTTCCTTTGATTAGATGTAGCCCAGGAGGAAAAAACATCCCAGATTCTGTAGTAAGCGGTAGATGTAGAGCGTCTCCTTGCTTGCAGTAGAGTCTCAATAACAGAATGAGAAAAACCTTTGAAGTGAAGTTTCTCACTTTCCTGTTCTTGTGTGTTGCCATTAGGTCTACTTGTGGCATGCCCCATATTTGTGTAATTTCCTCGAATACTTTGCTTGACAGACTCCATTCCCCTGGATCTAATTCCACTCTGCTCAGGAAATCTGCGATGGAATTCTGGATTCCTGGAAGATGAACTGCTGATATGCCTGCTAGATGTTTCTGCGAAAAGGACATCAGAGGTTTCATAATCTACATCATTTTCTGACTCCTTGTTCCTCCCTGATGATTTATGTAGGTGACTACAGTGGCATTGTCTGATCTGATCTTGACCCACTTAAAGCGTATGAGGGGAAGGAAAACTTCTAGAGCTCTTAGTACTGCCAAAAGTTCTAATAGGTTGGAGGGAGTCTCTGTTGCTGGAAAAGTCAATTTTCCTTGGATAAACTGATCTTGCAGGTGAGCTCCCCATCCCCACTGGCTTGCATCCGTGGTAATAACCGTCCATGTGATGTTCCCCAATGGAAATCCTCTGAACAGGGATTTTTTCTGTAATCACCATATCAGTGATTGATGGACCTGAGGAGGAATCTTGATAGGCTGTCGTGGATTTCTGAACTGGAGGATGAAGTTCTTCTGGAATTTCCTCATCCTCCATTGGGTCCATCTTGTCAGCCCGATGGTGAAGGACATTGAGCCTAACAGACTCATGCATTTCTCTGCTGAGGTCACATTGGATGCCAATATGTCTTTGACTTTGTTTAGCAACATTGTACCTCTTTCTGGAGACAGTTGCACTGTGCCTGCTAGCGTGTTGAATATGGCCCCCAAATATTTCATCTTCTGAGCTGGCTGTAATTGGCTCTTTTCTCGTTTATCTTCTGAAGGGTATCTTCTGAAGGGTTTATCTGGTTCTGAAGGGTATCTTTAGGTAATGGTAAATGGCTATGCCCTTTTTCCTGAGCTCTGCAATTAAGACAACCAAGACTTTGGAGAATGTTCTTGGAGCTGTGCTGAGACCGAATGGTAGGGCCCGGAATTGAAAATGCCCTTTTTCCACCGCGAACCGAAGGAACTTCTGATGTTCTGCTGCAATAGGGATGTGGAAATAGGCGTCTGCCAAGTCTATAGAAATCATCCATTGGTGTGGAAAAACAACCTTTATGATGGATTGAATTGACTCAATTTTGAAGTTTTGGATGAGTAGGTACTGATTTAGACTGCTTAAGTCTAAGATAGGTCTCCAACCACCTGAGGCCTTTCTGGTGAGGAACAGATGAGAGTAAAAACCCTGATCTTGTAGGCTCTGAGGTACTTGAATGATGACTCTCTCTTCCTGGAGTGTAGAGATGAAGTCCTTCAAGGCCTGTCTTTTTTCTGCTTCTCATGGCCATTTGGTTGTTTGGAAGGAGTAAGCTGGAGGGGGTCTGAATAATTCTAAACAATATCCTCTTCTTATGATATCCAACACCCATTTGTCTGTGGTGGATTGTTCCCATGCTTCTTGGAAGAGAAACAGACGTGCCCCCACTCCTGCTGACTGGTGGGGGAACCAGTCATAAGGATCTGGGATTTTTGTGGAAAGAGGTGCCTCTAGATTTTTCACCTCTGGAAGATGACTGACCCCCTCTCCATGGCTGGGATCTTCCATGCTCCCTTCCTGGTTTATAAGATCTAGCATCTCGGAAGGAAAAATAATCTGGATATCTTTTGGACCGAAAGGATCCTCTAGGCTTACGATTCTGTGGGAGAAAGGCTCTTTTGCCTTCGCCTGCTCTTTTGATGCATGCATCCAGGTTTTTCCCAAACAACATGTCTCCGTGGAAAGGTAAGGCACATAAACTGGATTTGGAAGAGGTATCTGCTATCCAGGATCTTAACCACAAAGCTCTCCTGGCTGAAACGGAGAGGGCCATATTTCTGGCTAAGGCCTTGACCAGGTCCACAGAAGCGTCAGAAGTAAAGTCTACTGCAAGCTTTATATCTTTGAGACTTTCTAGGAGACTGGATCTGCTTCTGCCTCCTTGAATGTCCGCTACTAGATTTTCCAACAAGATCTTTAAAGCTCTGGAAACCGAAGTAAGAGCTACTGCTGGATGGAGACCTGTGCCTGCTGCTACGTAAGCCTTAGCGAGGTTTAAATCCATCTTTTTATCCATGGGATCTCTGAACAAGCCTGCGTCGTCAACTGTTAGGGTAGTGTGTTTGGCCAGTCTTACTACGGCTGCATCTACCTTAGGAGCCTAATCCCAACAGGAGGAGTCTTTTCTATCGAACGGATAAAGACGAGCAATTCTGCCTTGAGATATAAATTTTCTGCGTGTATTAGACCATTCGTCTTCAATCAGTTCTTTGATTGTCTCATGAACTGGAAACGCAGCTCTTTTCTTTTTTAGATCTGCGAAATATCTGCTGGAAGTAGAAGGTTGTTCAGAGGATACTACCTTGAGACTCAAGGATTTACGGACTCTGGCTATTAAGTGATCTACTTGAGCAGGTTCCTTTCTCTATAGCAGTCCATGGATTCATCCGAGGATTCCTCCTGAGAGAAATCAAAGGGTTCAGCAAACCTGGGCCTTTTGTGAGATTTTCCGGCTTCTCTGATGCCTTGAGACACAGCTTGCTTAATAAATTCCATTATATCTGGAGTAGGAGCAGTAGTAGAAGCTCCCGCGGCTGTAGACAGGCATTCTGCACATAGACGCTTCCCCTCTAGCGGTTTATTTTGCCTGCCTCGCATCTCTTCTTCATAGGCGACTTGCCTTTGGAAGTTCTGGATGCTTGAATTCCTGTAGAGCTATCATGATAGGGAATATAATTAATCCAGGTACTCTTTTGCTTGTGATTATAAAAAGAGAGGGAAAAATAGAAAATGTTGGCTTACCATAACCTTTGGATTGTGACCTTTGTTTATGTATTGATGCCTCAGAGTCTGATGAGAATGAAACATCCTTTTCCATTTTCCCTGCTGTAATATAGGAAGGAATTGAGATATTTATACTAAACAGTATAAAAATTAAATTATAAAAGAGAAAGGAATGTGCCTTTAAGAGGAAAAAAACCTACCTGAGGTTCAGCAAAAAGAAGCCTGAAATTAACATTCAAAACTGGAACCAAGATTACTGAAAAGAATCCCAGATGCCAGTGTAACCTAAAAAAGGTACCTTTGATTTTGGCGCCTTTTAAAAGGAGGCGTGTGACGTCACTGATGACGTCACCGGCTATGTGGAAGAATGTAATGCCTCCGCGGATGCGCGGAAGACCCAAATGACGCGGCTGCCTGTCCGCGCATGCACGAAAGACCTAATGACGCGGCCGCCGGTCCGCGCATGCGCGGAGACCGGACACTATGCGCCTGTAGGAACGCGCATGCGCAGAGCAAACCAGGGACGCTGACCAAGATGGTGGCCGTCCAAGACCTGGTAAGATTAAACCTAAAGGGGAGGGAGAGAGGAAAAAGTAGAAGAAATGGCACAAACTTTTACTGAGAGGTGGGAGGGGGGAACCTGACAGTCATAAAGCTATACATATACTTGTAAATATGTATTTTGCTTACTGTGCATGCCAGGAAAAGATAAGAAGAATCTTCTGAGGATGAGGTTCTTCTGCCATTTCCTGCTACCGCTTGGTCACTGCAGGGAATTGTTCTTATTGGCAATTTTCTCTTGCTACCCCTAGGGTCACTGCAAGTGGCTCCCGGTCACTAAAGGGGCATTTCCAGGGGGTTTTCCTTTGAGCACGGCCACGTACTGGAGACTTCCCAAGGAAGAGAGGCTGAACTCCCTTGGGGCCGAAGGTAAAAACCCTCAGGTAAGCCAAAAAATAAAGATGTTCACAGTCTGTAATGACTAGAGTCCGATAGGGATAGGACAGGAACAAAAAGACTGAGGGAGTAATGGTGGGAGGGGGTATTTATACCTCCATTGTAATTCTGTTCCTGTCTAATTAGGGATAGGGAGGCGCTAACCCATTGTTGTGCTGCCATGGATATGGCCAGGAAATATATATATATATATATATATATATATATATATATATATATATAATATATATACATATATTATATATATAGATATTTTATATTTTTTTACACCTCCTACCAGCAGGGGGACTGTCTGACATTTTAAACAGCCCCCCTGCTGGCAGATCCACAGCCAGCTATAGGGGGCCATGTGATCGCTCTTTGAGAGTGATCACCTGGCTCCCGGGGGCCTGATTTGCCGGGGGAGGGCTGTGAGGCAGCCCTCCAGAAGAGGATCGAGGCGGAGGTGAGTACGCCGGACTTCCTGGGGGCTTAAGCCGTTACAGCGTTCTATGCCGCCGCAACGGCTTTAAAGCCCATTTAATGCGGGACGGCATAGAACGCCGTAACGGCGTTAAGGGGTTAATATAAAGAACCGAACCATTGGAGTTTATTTAACTTAGAAACTGATTTTCAGAAGAATGCAGATCATGAAAGAATGCTTATTTACTACACTTTCAGGACTGACATCACCAGCAATTAAAATAATCTTTATTAACAAAATATTGTTTTGTATAATAGTTTTTTTTAATAGCATGATGAACAAGTTTTTTATCAATTCTTTATCCATTCATTCAGTCATTTAATGAATTGTAGGGCTCCCATATACTGGGCTTCCAAACCCTTCTTCTAATAAGAGGCTGTAGCCATTGAAAATGGTTATGATTAATAACAGTTGATGGAATTGTTGTTTTTAGCTATTCCCCTGCTATGACCAAGGCATCACTATCAAGGCAAGGCACATCTCTATTTCACTTAATCCTCTTTTTCTCCTCAATAAACCTCTCTTTACCCAATCCAAACCTTATATTTCACCCATCCCACTCATATCAATTCACATAATATGGGGTCAAATCAACAAAACACGAAAAACTTAATTCAAATTACCTCAGACAGATAGCCTGTTCCAGTTCACTCTTCACAGGCAACAGAAGAACAATGCAATTTTTCTGCCTCACTGCTATCTGTAAAACCAATGCCCACTCAACTGTAACTGGACCAAAGACAGGGTCACATCCTCCTTGAGTAAGTTCAGCAACCAGAAGCAAATCATTTGCATGATATTGAAACTAGAAGCACTAGCTGGCCGTATTCCACTCATACAGGGCAAATAGGATTTGCCCCACCACAAGAGACAGAAAACAGGCTGCAGCTGAGGCCTATATTACAAGGTTATCTGCTTGTTTCCACTGACTATTTTATACAACCTCTGACCTGGGAAGAGACCCTGGCAATTCAGAATTTCCAATTCAAAACAACTTGACTCAAAAATGTATGCCCTTCCTCCACAAACTCAAGATGCTCCTTATAACCATTGTGTTGACTTTTCTCAAAATGTCTTATCATGTTTTGATGCCTTTATGTAAAGGTTTGCTTTGCATATTACTTTTGTTATATGCGTTTGATCCACTAGAAGTCAGCGAGGAGTTTAATTAATTTAGCTTCATAACAAACTTGTGCATTTAGTTTCGGATGAATTGTTATTCATCTGAATTTAGGTGATCAGCAGTTTTGCCAAAATACATATCTCCGAAGTATCATATGGACATACACTGATCAGCAACAAGATTAGAACCACTGACAGGTGAAGTCAATACCATTGATTATATTGTTACAATGACTCCTGTAAAGGGGTGGTGTATAATATGCCGCAAATTAAAAAACAAAACAAAACAAAAAAAGTAAGTTCTTGAATTTTATATGTTGGAAACAGGAAAATTGGGCAAGCAAAAAGATCTGAGTGATTTTGATAAGGGCTAAATAGTGATGGCTAGACAACTGGGTCAGAACATCTCCAAAATGGCAAGTCTTGTGGGGTGTTCCAGCAGTGATTATTGCCTACCAAATGTGGTGCAAGGAAGGAAAACTGATGAACTGGCGTCATGGTCATGGTCGCGCAAGGCTTATTGATGCATGTGGGGAGCAAAGGCTAACCCATCTGGTCACAGCAGAGCTACTGTACTTCAAATTGCTGAAAACATAATGCTGGCCATGCTAAAAAGGTGTCAGAACACACGCTGCATCGCAGTTGTTGTGTATAGGACATGCACTGGTTGTGTATATCTGCATGCACTGGTGTACATACACAGTCGTTGTGTATATCTGCATGCACTGGTGTACATACCGCGGTCGCAGGGGTCGCAGCCCTGCAACCCCTGTGACCAGGTGCCGCCACCATGTGTTGCGTGCGGGGTGGGGGGGGCCCACGGATCAATTTTCGCACCGGGGCCCCATAGGTCATGTGTGTGTGTGTGTGAGACTGTCTGCCTGTGACTGTGTGACTGTATATGTGACTATGTGTGCATGACTGTCTGGCTACGACTGTGTGTGACTACCTGTAAATGACTGTGTGTGTAACTGTCTGCCTATAACTGTGTGTGTGACTGTCTGCATGTGACTATGTGTTTGACTGCCTGCATGTGACTGTGTGATTTTGCCTCTAACTGTGTGTGTGACCATCTGTCTGTGTTTGTCTGCCTTTGACTATGTGATGCTGATTGTAACTGTGTGTGTGTGTGACTGTAACTATGTGTGTGACTGTCTGCCTGTGACCTTGTGTGTGTGACTTAATATGTGACTGTCTGCCTGTAACTGTGTGAGTGACTATCTGGCTACAACTGTGTGTGACTGCTTGTAACACACTGCGTGTTTAACTGTATGCCTATAACTGTGTATGTGACTGCCTGTGATTGTGTGTGTGTGACTGTCTGCCTTTAACTGTGTGTGACTGTATGCCTGTAACTGTGTGTGTGACTCTCTGTCTGTAACTGGGTCTGTTGGGTGCAGGAGTTTGTAGGAGAGGGGCAGGACAGGGGTTTTGTATAAGAAACTGACAGGGGTTTTACAAAGTTTACAAATTTGCGCAATACTTAAAAAAAAAAGTTTAAAAAAAATCAGTTTATTTTTTGTTTTGTTTTGGCGGGGGTGCCAAACACAGGACATGTACCGGGTGCCAAATGCTCTGGGTTAGCTCCTGTCCTGACCACAATGTAGTAGGATAGTCAAAGTGTTCTGGTTCAAAAATTTAAGAAGGGGAGGGAAAGAGTCACAAATGAAATATGCCTGCTGATTCCACTGGTTTCCTTTTTGTACGATTTTTTTTTAGTTCAGAACACTGTGATAAATCACTGTTATGTATCTTATTTGAATGCTTATGAATGATCTGTGGTAGAAATAGTATATAGCCTTATAGCACACTGTGCACATATTAGAAATTTCAAAGGATAGAACAGATAGTTTATTTACAAACCACTGAATATGTAATTGTGTTTTCAAAGATTCTGGTTATTTTTACTTACCACATAATTCACAATATGCCTATACAGGCAATGGATTTTGAAATGCTTTTACTTCCGTATGTCTGCAACCATGACATAAAATATACATGTATGAGAAATACACATGTAAGTAAAAAAATGGTATGCTCAGAATCTAAATTTGTCAGAAATTTAAACAAATTCATTGTCATTTTTAAACTCACAATTTCAAATTGAACTAAAGTCCTTCATAACTGAAACATTTTGAAAATGCAAACTAAAAGTAAGTCTAGTAGCCACTATCACATCATCTTTGAATCACTAACTTACAGTTGTTGTTTTTCTTTTTTTTTTTTGTATTAAAGGGACATCATTGCCAGCTTTTTTTTAGGACTCCCACATCAGTTTTCTTCTTGAATATAGCAATTTAGAAATTTTCTAAATCCAATTGAAAAATTTCCAACAGAAATTCTTCAGAATTGTTAAATAAGAAATCTGCATTAGAGTGATTGTTTGTTGAAGAATTACGTTACACTAGCATTGCCTGTATTCCTGCCTCTGGTACTGCAAATAAGACCTGCACATTTTGATTTCAATTCTGTACATATTCTTAGCTAGTGATAATGAAACAAGGATAATGTGGATGAGAGATAGAATTCCACCTACAGACGATGCCACAACTCCAAGTTAAAATGTCTTAATTGTCAAATGGATTGATTAGTTCTAAAGTTAAATGGTTGATGGGGTTGAATCCTGGTGCTGGACTTTCACAAACATAGAAAACATCTCCTAAAACTAGTATTGTCGTCCGCACTCAAGGGTAAATCCCTATGATCCACATAAAAAATATACAAAGAAAAATACTGAAATACACATTTCTTTGATATGAAAAAATAGCAACAATGTATGGCATTAAATTATCATGGCAGTGCACGTGTATACTGAAAACACTTGATGCAATGTCAAAATAGTTGCAATACCTGCTACTGCCAGACAGGAGGGAGACCACTTACACAGTGGGAGTGCCCTAGACACGTTTCGCACCTCTCTGGTGCTTTCTCAACAGGAGTTGCGAAACGCATCCAGGGCACTCGTTGTAGGTGTCTTCCTCTTGTCTGGCAGTAGCTGGTATTGCAAATATTTTGACATTGCATCAAGTGTTCCTATTTTTGCAAGTTTGCTGCTTTCGCCTGGATACTTGTACTATTTTAACAACGTCATGCTGTTTGCATTATTCTTTACACCTGTTTGAATAGTCAGTATACACTAGCGCTGCCATGATAATTTATTTATTTATTTTTCTTAACATCACATTGGTATTTTGTTGTGATAGATATGTAATTAATGCGTACTCTCAACAACTAATTATACCTATGTCATCATTTGTTTCAGACAATGGGTACCTTTACTCTATCCTTTCATATTACTTTGCATTTTTTTTCAATCTTATTAAAATCCTATCTTTATTTTAATCTTTATTCAATGATTAATTTACAAGTGTACAAAATATATGACTAACAAATAGAGATGTTGCGAACATAAAATGTTCCGTTAGCGAACGGCGAACGCGATTTTCGGGCAAACCAGGTGAACCGCCATAGACTTCAATAGGGAGGCAAATTTAAAACCCACAGGGACTCTTTCTGGCCACAATAGTGATGGAAAAGTTGTTTCAAGGGGACTAAAACCTGGACTGTGGCATGCCGGAGGGGGATCCATGGCAAAACTCCCATGGAAAATTAATCCATAAAGGGCATAAATCACCTAACATTCCTAAATTGCTTGGAATAACGTACTTTAAAACATCAGGTATGATGTTGTATCGATCAGGTAGTGTAAGGGTTATGCCCGCTTCACAGTGACAGACCAAACTCCCCGTTTAACGCACCGCAAACAACCGCAAACAGTCCATTTGCACAACCGCAAACTCCCCATTTGCACAAGGTTGGATACCAAGTTAGCCATGTCCCGTTCCTTGTCCTCACTGATGTCATTGAAGGTCTCTTCCTCCACCCAGCCACGTACAACACCAAGGGTCCCTGAAAGGTGACAACAAGCCCCCTGGGACGCCTGCTGTGTTTGGTCTTCCACCACCTCAAAGCCACCTTCCTCTTCTGACTCCTCTTCTTCAGACTCCTCTCTCTGCGTTGCCTCTCTCTGTGTTATTGTAAGGTGTGTTAAGTAGTACTATTCCTATCAGTTTAATCCCTGTTACGTCCCCTATCAGGGGACGTGTATATGGCATTGATTTTAGGAACCGGGAGATGGAAAAAGATGCTTGGTTGGTCCTCCTACTTCATATTTGGGGCACTGCGCGTGTAATCTAATGTGCCACCAGATAGGAGTGGTGTGTTAAGTAGTACTATTCTTATCAGTTTAATCCCTGTCATAGGCGTGCGCAGCTTATTGCATTAGGGTGTGCACCCTAAAGCACAAACACACTCCGCATGTATATGTATGTGTGTATATATATATATATATATATATATATATAAAAATATATATATATATATATATATATATATATACATACACACACACATGCATACACTGCTGTGTGTGTGTGTGTGTGTGCTGTTAGTGTGCTGTGTGAGGGTGGTGTGTGTAAGGGTGCTGCTGTGTGTGTGTATGTGTGAGGGTGCTGGTAGTGTGCTATGTGGGTGAGGGTGTTTGTGAGGGTGCTGTTTGTGTGTGAGGGTGTTTGTGTGTGTGTTTGTTAGGGTCCTGTTAGTGTGCTGTGTGTGTGAGGGTGCTGTTTGTGTGATGTGTGTGTGATGGTGCTGTGTGTGTGAGGGTGCTGTTTGTGTGAGTGTCGTGTATTTCTGAGGGTGTTGTTAGTGTGCTGTGTGTGAGGGTGTTGTGTGTTTGTAAAGGTGCTGTGTGTGTTTGTGAGGGTGCGGTTAGTGTACTGTGTGTGTGAGGGTGCTGTATGTGTACTGTATGTGTGTGGGTGCTATTTTGGTGCTGTGTGTGTGAGGGTGCTGTGTTTGTGCTTTTTGTGTGAGAGTGCTGTATGTCTGTAGGTGCTTTTTGTGTGTGGGTGCTGTATGTGTGTGTGTGTGCTGTATGTTTGGACAGATTGTGGAGGTGGGGGCAGATTAGTAAATACCCCCCTCCCTTCTTACCTTATGTAGGGAGGGGGGATCCTTGCTGCCATGTGCCATCCCTGGTGGTCCAGTGGAGAGTGAACTCTAGCCTGCGGGGCTAGACTTAACTCTCGTGAGATCTGAGCGTTGCCGCGGCAATGCTCAGATCTCGCGAGAGGAACCTGGCGGAGCTGCTGTCTAGAGCTCCCCGGGTCCTCTCCTGCCTCCCTTCATGCTGCTGTGGGCCGGTGAGGTAGATCTTTGATCTCCCCGCCGGCCCATGGAGGCTTAGAGCAGAGCCGACACTCAGCGCCGGTTCTGCGTGAGCCGACAGGGGAGAATAAAGTCCTGGGGAATAAAGTGTGGGAACCAAGATTCCCACCCCCCCAAAAAAAAAAATATACACTCCAGTGTGTGTATGTATATGTGTGTGTGTATATATATATACACACACACACACACACACACACTGACACGCATACTCAAACACACACACATACACTCACAGACACACGCACACTCATACATTCATAGACACACACACATTCACAGACACACATATTCACATACACTGACACACATACACATTCACAGACACACATACACAGATACACTCACACACACACAGTCACAGACACATTCACAGACACACACACATTCACAGACACACACACACACACATTCACAGACACACATTCACATACACAAACACAGTCACAGACACACACACACACACGTTCACAGACACACACACACATTCACAGACACACATTCACAAACACAGTCACAGACACACACACATACACATTCACACACACACACACACACACACACATTATTATTTTTTTTAATTAAAAAATGTCCACCCAGCCTCCCTACCTGGAGTGCTGGCGTGGACTTGTCCCTGGGGTCCAGTGGGTCGGGCGTCTCTCTCCATATCAGCCGCGGCGAGGGAGCTGTGTGCTCTCTGCTTCCTCTCGCCACGCGGGCTGTCTGCTGTAGCTGGGAGCCGGAATATGACGTCATATTCCGGCTCCCAGCTACAGCAGACAGCCCGCGTGGCGAGAGGAAGCAGAGAGCACACAGCTCCCTCGCCGCGGCTGATATGGAGAGAGCCGCCCGACCGGCTCCCAGCTACAGCAGACAGCTCGCGCGGCGAGAGGGAGCAGAGAGCACACAGCTCCCTCGCCGCGGCTGATATGGAGAGAGCCGCCCGACCGGGGGGGTGTTGGGGTCCATCACCTCTTGTCGCCCCTCCCCTCCATGACAGGGGGAGGAAGGGGGGCATTTGGGGTGCTGAGTGCCTGCAGGAACGGCGTTCCTGCTCAAAAAAAGTGCAGGAACTCTGTTCCTGCAGGACTCAATCCATAGGCGTGCCACGGGGATTAGGGTGTGCCCAGGCAAACCCGGCACACCCCGTGCGCACGCCTATGATCCCTGTTACGTCCCCCATCAGGGGACGTGTATATGGCATCGATTTTAGGAACCGGGAGATGGAAAAAGATGCTTGGTCGGTCCTCCTACTTCAAATTTGGGGCACTGCGCCTGCAATCTAATGTGCCACCAGATAGGAGTGGTGTGTTAAGTAGTACTATTCTTATCAGTTTAATCCCTGTTACGTCCCCCTCATCCGGCCTTTTTAAGTTGAATGTATCGCCCACTGTCAGTCCCTTCGGGATCCATCCCTCCTTCATCTTAATAAAGGTGAGGTAATCTAGACTTTTTTGACCTAGGCGACTTCTCTTCTCAGTGACAATACCTCCTGCTCCACTGAAGGTCCTTTCTGACAGGACACTTGAAGCGGGGCAGGCCAGAAGTTCTATTGCAAATTGGGATAGAACAGGCCACAGGTCAAGCCTGCACACCCAGTAGTCAAGGGGTTCATCGCTCCTCAGAGTGTCGATATCTGCAGTTAAGGCGAGGTAATCTGCTACCTGTCGGTCGAGTCGTTCTCTGAGGGTGGACCCCGAAGGGCTGTGGCGATGCATAGGACTTAAAAAGCTGTGCATGTCCTCCATCAACAACACGTCCTGTCCTTGCCGGCGTGGTCGTGGGAGGAGGAGGATTACTTTCACCTCTTCCCCTGTTAGATTCCAGTTGTGCTGCGACATCACCCTTATACGCTGTGTAAAGCATACTTTTTAATTTATTTTGGAAATGCTGCATCCTTTCTGACTTGCGGTAATTCGGTAACATTTCAGGCACTTTCTGCTTATACCGGGGGTCTAGTAGCGTGGACACCCAGTACAGGTCGTTCTCCTTCAGCCTTTTTTATATGAGGGTCCCTCAACAGGCACGACAGCATGAAAGACCCCATTTGCACAAGGTTGGATGCCGAGCTACTCATGTCCCGTTCCTCGTCCTCAGTGATCTCACTGAAGGTATGTTCTTCCCCCCAGCCACGTACAACACCACGGGTACCAGATAGGTGACAATGAGCACCCTGGGATGCCTGTTGTGGTTGGTCTTCCTCCTCCTCAAAGCCACATTCCTCCTCTGACTCCTCTTCCTCACAATCCTCTTCCAGCGTTGCCGCAGGTCCAGCAAGCGATGCTGATAAGGCTGTTTCTGGTGGTGATGGTGACCACAACTCTTCCTCTTTCTTTTCACGCTCATCTATGGCCTGATCCAGCACTCTTCGCAGGGCACGCTCCAGGAAGAAAACAAATGGTATGATGTCGCTGATGGTGCCTTCGGTGCGACTGACTAGGTTTGTCACCAACTCAAAAGGACGCATGAGCCTACAAGCATTGCGCATGAGCGTCCAGTAACGTGGCAAAAAAATTCCCAGCTCCGCAGAGGCTGTCCTAGCACCCCGGTCATACAAATAGTCATTCACGGCTTTTTCTTGTTGGAGCAGGTGGTCGAACATTAGGAGTGTTGAATTCCAATGTGTCGGGCTGTCGCAAATCAAGCGCCTCACTGGCATGTTGTTTCGCCACTGGATATCTGAAAAGTGCGCCATGGCCGTGTAGGAACGCCTGAAATTGCCACACACCTTCCTGGCCTGCTTCAAGACGTCCTGTAAGCCTGGGTACTTATGCACAAAGTGTTATACGATCAGATTACACACATGTGCCATGCAGGGCACATGTGTCAACTTGCCCAAATTCAATGCCGCCAACACATTTCTTCCGTTGTCACAAACCACTTTGCTGATCTCCAGTTGGTGCGGAGTCAGCCAATGATCCACCTGTGCGTTCAGGGAAAAAAGGAGTGCTGGTCCGATGTGACTCTCTACTTTCAGGCAAGTCAACCCCAAGACGGCGTGACACTGCCATATCCAGGATGTGGAATAGTACCTGGGGACCTGGGGGGGTGCCGTTGATGTGGAGCAAGACGCAGCAGCAGAAGAGGACTCAGCCGAGGAGGTTATGGAAGAGGATGGAGTAGGAGGAGTAGAGGAGGTGGCAGCAGGCCTGCCTGCAAGTCGTAGCGGTGTCACCAACTCCTCTACAGAGCCACGCATTCCATGCTTTGCAGACGTCAGCAGGTTTACCCAATGTGCAGTGTAGGTGATATACCTGCCCTGACCATGCTTTGCAGACCAGGTATCAGTGGTCAGATGGACCCTTGCCCCAACACTGTGTGCCACACATGCCATTACTTCCTTTTGCACAATCAAGTACAGGTTGGGGATTGCCTTTTGTGCAAATAAATTTCGGCCGGGTACCTTCCACTGCGGTGTCCCAATAGCTACAAATTTTTGGAACGCCTCAGACTCCACCAGCTTTTATGGTAAAAGCGGGCGGGCCAAGAGTTCAGACAAGCCAGCTGTCAGATGACGGGCAAGGGGTGACTTTGTGACATTGGCTTCTTACGCTCAAACATGTCCTTGACAGACACCTGACTGTGGGCAGATGAGCAGGAACTGCTCAAGGCGAGAGACGGAGTGGAGGATGGTTGAGAGGGGGCAAGGAGGACAGCAGTGGTTGACATGGCTGAAGATGCTGGACCAGGAGGAGGATGGCGGCTTTGAGTTTGTGTGCTGCTTGTACTCATGTGTTGATCCCATAGGTGTTTGTGATGTGCGATCATGTGCCTTCGCAAAGCAGTTGTACCTAGTTGGGTGTTGGACTTCCCATGACACAGTTTCTTTTTGCACAGGTTGCAAATGGCATCGCTGTTGTCAGAGGCAGACACACAAAAAAAATGCCACACTGCTGAGCTCTGCAATGACAGCATTCTGGTGGTGGCAACAGCATGCGTTGATTCGCATGCTGTCTGGCTGACCCCGGGTGCTGATGCATGCTGTCTGACTGTGCCACTAGCTCCTTGCGACGACCTCCCCCTGCTTCCAACTCGTCTCCTCTTCCTCTCTGTCTCCCCATCTTTCCCCCTGTTCTTCTTCTCTTCTAGCGGGCACCCACGTGACATCCACGGACGCATCGTCATCATCAACTGCTTCACTTGTATCTGACAACTCAGTCATGGAAGCAGCAGCGGGTACAACATCATCATCATCACACCGTACGTCCATGTGTGTAATACTGCCTGACTGAGACATATCCCTGTTATCTACATCCTCTGGCAATAATGGTTGCGCATCACTCATTTCTTCCAACTGATGTGTAAATAACTCCTCTGACAGATCAAGTGAAGCGACTGTGGTGCTAGTGTTGTTGGTGGCGGCAGGCGGGCGAGTGGTAACTTGAGAGGTGCCGGAAGCTAAGCTGGAGGAGGATGGTGCGTCAAGGTTCCGAGCGGAAGCTGTAGAAGATTGGGTGTCCTGTGTTAGCCAGTCAACTATGTCCTCAGAACTTTTCGAGTTCAGGGTACGTGGCCTCTGAACACTGGGCATTATTCTAGGGCCAAAGGGAATCACAGCACCACGACCACGACGGCCCCTGCAGGGTGGCCTGCCTCTGCCTGTCGTTTTTTTTTCGATTAGTGGTACTATGCGTGCAAGCTACTGTGACAACAGATATGAGTGGCACTCTGCACTGGCAGAAGTTGGCAGAGTAGACGCTGTAGGCCTGACACACACGCTTGCAGACAACTAACTGCTATTCAATCTATTACAGCCCCAATTTTTTTTTTTTTTAAATGTACACTACTGTTACACCAGATATTTAGTTGCACTGGTGTGACACTGTGCCCTTGCAGCCCTGAAATGCACACGCGTGAAGAAAACTGACTGCTATTATTTCTCAGTCAAAAATGTGTTGTTTTTTTTTAAATGTTGTGGAGAAATCTCCACTGGTTTTAATAGTAATATACAGTCATTCAATGCATAAGAATAAGGATTAAACATAACATTAAGTAGTAATATATATGAGACAACCTTGGTGAGTCGCGTTAACATCTCAGGTGGGTGCAAGATCTAAGAAGTGTATAGATATATCAGAAGACATCGGACATACTAGTCTGTATCTCACGTTAGCTGTTCCTATGGGTGTAAAAGGTATAATATGACGTGGCTCTCTAGCCGCTCATGAGGGTTTTGGGCCATCACATTGATGTGTCGTACCAGTCGCCCGAGGGGGTTGAACGTTCCCAATATGATAGAACCCGCTAACAACACTTTAGGGGGCTATTAGATTGGTGTAGCGTGCTAGTTGTTCTGGCGAGCTCAAAGTGTACTTTACGGGTTTAATACTCCGACAGGCCATGCAGGCTTGCGACCATCAGGTAGGTATGTAAAATTTTCTTATCTGCATTTCTATAAGCCCTTTTTCCATTTTGCCCTGGTATTCTATCTGGCTGGCTATGTTTGACCATTTGGGTGCAAGTCTTCCAATTTCTTGCTATTATAAGCTTGATGGCCATAAACAAATGTATCAGGAATGCCTTTTGTTCAAAATTGCAAATGGGAAAATCTAGATGAAATAAGAATGGGTGAGGGGATAGTTCTTCTTGAATATTCAGAGCTTTTAAAAATAAGCACTATGTTTTCTTTAATCTCTGATAGGTATTTACACTCCCACCACATATGATACAACGTTCCTATGGAACTATCACATCTCCAACATTGAGTCATTGTTTTTAAATGTCTTGACTCTAAGTGGGGTAAGATACCATCTGTGAATAATTTAAAAAAAGGTTTCAGGCAGACTAAGACTATGAGTAATTTTTCTAACTTGTATAAAATCCGCCCCCCCCCCCCCCCCCATTCTTCTATAAAGAATGATTTGATTAAATCTCCTAATGATGATGGTTTTTCAGTGTCCCTTAAACTTTTTAATAATTGAGTAGATCTAGAAATATGTTTAGTTTTTAAATGTTTATTAATGAGGTTTTCAAACTCTGGGTGTTCCTTAGTCTCTAAAGACAATGTCAAATGTTTAATTCTAATGTAATTGAATAACTCACTTCCATATAGTTCAAATTACATTTTTAAATTATCAAATGGTTTATATTTCCCTAATGGGGCAATTTGAGATAAATTGTGGATAGTACATTGTCTCCACTTACCGTATATACTCGAGTATAAGACGAGTTTTTCAGCACATTTTTTGTGCTGAAAAACCCCCACTCGTCTTATACTCGAGTCAGTTGTCTGTATTATGGCAATTTTCATTGCCATAATGCAGACATGGACCGGGGGCTGTCAGGAAGCTATAACTTACCTTCTCCTGTCAGCTCCCTTCTCTCTTCTCCGGTGCGTGCAGCTCCCAGGTCAGCTCCCTCTGCAACTTTCGCGAGAATCGCGGGGTCAGAGCGTTGCCACGGGTTACCGTGGCAACGCTCCGCGCGGCCGCGAGAGTTGCAATGGGAGCTGACCTGGGAGCTGCACGCACCGGAGAAGAGAGAAGGGAGCTGACAGGAGCTGCTGTGAAGGTAAGTTATAGCTTCCTGACAGCCCCCTCCTACAGCCCATCCACTGGACCACCAGGGAGTGAGAGCCCCCCTCCCTGGCCAGCTAACAAGCAGGGAGGGGGGACGAAAAAATAAAAATATTAATAATAAAACAAATAATAATAAGAAAAAAATATTAAAATAATAATAACATAAAAAATAGAATTAATAATAAAATAAAAAAAATGATTACCTAAAAAAATATAATAACATTAAAAAAAATATTAAAATAATAATTAAATAATAATTAATAAAATGCCCACCCCCCACCAATGCTCTGCACTCACACACACACACTGCACTCACACACACACACTGCACTCACACATACACACACTGCATTCATACACACACTGCACTGCATTCATTATATACACACTGCATTCATACACACTGCACTCACACACACTGCACTCACACACACTGCACTCACACACACTGCACTCACACACACACTGCACTCATATACACACTGCACTCATATACACACACTGCACTGCATTCATTATACACACACTGCATACACACTGCACTTATACACACACACTGCACTCATACACATACACTGCACTCATACACACACTGCACTGCATTCATTATATACACACTGCATTCATACACACACACACTGCACTCACACACACTGCACTCACACACACTGCACTCACACACACACACTGCACTCATACATACACACTGCACTCATACATACACACTGCATTCATACACACACTGCATACACACTGCACTCATACACACACTGCATACACTGCACTCATTATACACACACTGCACTCATACACACACACTGCACTCCATTCATTATATACACACTGCACTCATACACACACTGCATACACACACACTGCATACACACACACTGCATTCATATACACACTGCATTCATTATATACACACACTGTAAATAAATATTCAGTTAATATAATTTTTTTAGGATCTAATTTTATTTAGAAATTTACCAGTAGCTGCTGCTTTTCCCACCCTAGTCTTATACTCGAGTCAATAAGTTTTCCAAGTTTTTTGGGGTAAAATTAGGGGCCTCGGCTTATATTCGGGTCGGCTTATACTCGAGTATATACGGTAGTTAAGTCAACATCCTGTATATAGAATCATAAGACATCGGTGGGAGTTGATTTAAGAAGTTTATTAGTAATTCCCAGTTTATTCTTAAGTATTTTTTATGAAATTATTATATCTCTCTCACAATTATATTAGATGAAGTGAAAAATGTATAATACCTAGAATTAGTCCAAACTAATTTAAATAATTACATTTTATGACTAGCTTTCCAGCCATATGCTTCTATTGTTTTCCATCCTGAATTTGGTGCTATCTGGTTGTCCCATTTAAGGAAGTGGGTAAACATAATAGTATCATGCATTTCTATTATATCTGGGAAATGTATTCCACATTTGTCAGCTTTGCTAGTTAAACAGAAAATGCTATTCTAGGTGTTTTGCCTCCCCAAGTGAACTCTATAAATTGTTCCTTAAACTGATAAAGTATACATCTTGGAACTCTTAAGGGCAAGGAACGAAACAAATAGGTTAAGTTTGGTAATATATATGCAGAGATTGTATTCAACCTACCAAGCCATGAAATTTTGAGGCCTTTCCATTTTTGAAAACTTTCTTTAAATGATGATAATATCATATAATTATCCTTCACTATCCTGTTCCTGTCAGTTCTAATAAGTATCGAAGATATTCAATTATTTCATTGTTCCAATTCCAGTTATATCTCTCTCTCAGTATCTCCTGATCATTTGAGGTTATATTTCCTGTTATTATTTTAGTTTTGTTCATATTAATTTTATATCCAGAATATTGACCAAATTCATTAATTACTTCTAGAACTTGTAGAAAAGATATTAGTGGATTGGACAGAGTGAGAAGGATATCATCTACATATAGAGTGAGTTTGTGATGCACTCCATTTATGTTTAGGCCATAAATCTGATCTGATTTCTGTCTAATTCATGCTGCCAGAGGTTCAATGGATACCACTTACAACAATGGTGCCAAGGGGCAGCCTTGTCTGGTTCCATTCGTAATGTTAAACCAGTTCGCTATCATACCATGGCTAATTATTCTAGCTTGAGGGACTGTATAGAGTGTCATAATGCTTTAGTTAAAAAAAAAAAAAAAAAAACTGTCAGGCCAAATTCTCCAGTACCACATCCAGGAAACTCCAGTTTACCCTGGCAAATGCTTTTTCTGCATCTAAAGCTATATAAACAGAAGGTACATCATATACATTTGAATAGTTTATCAAATTTATAATTTTCCGGGTGTTGTCAACAATATCCCTTCGCAAAATGAATATGGTTTGGTCCTTATGTATAAGTTAAGGGATGATTGATTTAAGTCTTTCTGTCAATATCTTAGAAAATATCTTTATATCTAAATTAATTAAAGAGATTGGACAGTAGTTCGACATCGGGAGAATATTGGCCTGTTATAATTCTTGTGGAATGGATCTACTAACGGTAAATTGATTGAAAGTCTGCTGTACAATTGGTGAAATATCATTTATAAATGTTTTATAAAAAAAATTGCAGGAAAGCCATCTGATCTTGGAGACTTTCCTTTTTTTAACCATTTTATTGCATTTTGTACCTCTATAATAGAGATAGGTGTATTCAACTGTTGAAGATTTAGTGAATTAATTGTTTAAAGTTTAAATTTTTCTAAAACAATTTTTATCATGCTCTTCTGAATTACTTTATTCTCATTTCCCAAATTGTATAAATACGTAAATGCTTCTCCAGTTTGTTTAAGTGAAAGTAACATTTTATTACCCATTTTTATTTTCTTAATACGGTCACTCCTCCTTTTAAATTTTAATTTATGAGAGAGAAGTTTGTCAAAAAATATTTAAGTCATTTGAGTGATATCAAATGATTTTACGTTGATAAATTTAGTATTTTGAAATTTGATATTATAATTTACACCTTATCTTGGTGTTTGCACAATTATTCTCTTCATATCAATTTGTAGTAACGGTATACATTAGATTTTGTTAACTACTGAAGTGGTAGTATATGTCTGTGAAGAAACTATCCTCTTATCCGGTAGTGCCTCATGTTTCCCTTCTATTGCTGTTCCTGGCCCTTTAACGGTTTTGCACAAAGGATTGGTACTTCGATACTGAACTTCGGATACAGTCAAAGTGCCGAAGCCGTCGAAGTACCGAAGTCACCGAAGTAGTCGAAGTGGCCGCCATTAGACATTCGAACACGTGGCGGAGGCCATTTTAATGCAGTCGAACGCGGTCAGCGGTGACCTGTACCTTCCCCTACCCTTCGACACCGCAGCTGGAGACTAAGTCCCGTTCGAACATTCGAACACCCGTTTGAATGGGACTTTGCCGTTTTTTCATGGGAAATAGACTGCCACTCGACTAACGACCACCACGGAAGTTTAACCGTGTTTTACTTCGACACTTCGACAAAAGTCGAAGTGCTGTATAAGGGGAATAACACCCTAAACGTACCAGGAGATCTTCTAGCTATAAAGAAAAAAAAAAAAAACTAAAAATACAGACAAAAATAGAAAAAAAAAGAAAAAAGAAACCAAAAAAAAGAAGGAAAATGAAGAAAAGAGGGAGCAAAGAAAGAAAAGAGACAAAAGGAGACACGGACACAGAGATTACATATATACACAGCAGTACTGGACCAAAATGAATTCAATAGGTAAAAAACACACTGGTAAAAATGGAATATCTAGACGTATCCCAATTGAAAGATTATAGTCTCTGTAATTCGTAGATAGGTCCAAAAAAACTGCAAAAAATCCTTAAAAAAAAAGGTAAAGTTTGTATAGATAAATGTAATGAGTACAGACTGCCCGTATCCAAATAGACAGATGTGATCTCTATAATATGTAGATAGTTTCAAAATATTCGAAATCCTTTGAAAGGTGAGGTAAAATCTGTATACATAAATGTAACAGTGGATACAGACTGCCAGTAACGAAATATATATACGTCCCAGCTACACTGTATCGCTATCTGTAATAATATATCTGTATGATAACAGACAAACACAGAAATGCAATCATATGTCATGAGGCAAGGGCTTCTAATCACACACTAGGTCACTGGCATAGATCTAGAGTGATAAAATAAATGTCCTCTAGTACTTGGTAAAAACAGCAAACACCCATCGTATGAATAAAAAATATATATTAAATTTATTTGCACAGCATCATCAATAATAAAAAATGAAAACGTAATAAATAGTATGAAAAATCAAAAGTCAAGTGGATATATTTACAAAGTCCTTGGGAATAAGCAGAATCCGGGTCAAGCGGTTACTCACTAAACCTCTGGCCGGTCAAGAGGTAGCAGTAAAAAGAAAAGCCGGGAAGATACCGTATTTATCGGCGTATAACACGCACCGGCGTATAACACGCACCTCATTTTTAGAAAGAAATTCCAGGAAATTTCCCCCCTCCCATAGTATTCCCCCCCCTCATCCCATAGTGTTCCCCCCTCATCCCATAGTGTCCCCCCCTTTCCATAGTATCCCCCCTCCCATAGTATTCTCCCCCCCTCCTCCCATAGTATTCTCCCCCTCCCCTCCCATAGTATTCTCCCCCCTCCCCTCCCATAGTATTCTCCCCCTCCCCTCGTATTCTCCCCCTCCCCTCCCATAGTATTCTCCCCCTCCCCTCGTATTCTCCCCCCTCCCCTCCCATAGTATTCTCCCCCCTCCCATAGTATTCTCCCCCCCTCCCCTCCCATAGTATTCTCCCCCCCTCCCCTCCCATAGTATTCTCCCCCCTCCCCTCCCATTGTATTCTCCCCCTCCCCTCCCATAGTATTCTCCCCCCTCCCTTCCCATAGTATTTTCCCCCCTCCCCTCCCATAGTATTTTCCCCCCTCCCCTCCCATAGTATTCCCCCCCTCCCCTCCCATTGTATTTTCCCCCCTCCCCTCCCATAGTATTCCCCCCCTCCCCTCCCATAGTATTTCCCCCCTCCCCTCCCATAGTATTTCCCCCCCCTCCCCTCCCATAGTGTACTTCCCCCCCTCCCCTCCCATAGTGTACTTCCCCCTCCCCTCCCATAGTGTACTTCCCCCCCTCCCCTCCCATAGTGTACTTTCCCCCCCTCCCATAGTGTACTTTCCCCCCCTCCCCTCCCCTCCCATAGTGTACTTTACCCCCTCCCCTCCCATAGTGTACTTTCCCTTTTCCCATAATTACTTACCTGTCCTGAAGCGTGGGCCGGCTTCACAGCGCGCACCGCGGTACAGGAACTTTAATTTCGGGTTCCGGTTTCCGGCGGGACTGAAAGGAAGTGTGCACAACAGTGTGCACACTTCCTTTCAGTCCCGCCGGAAACCGGAACCCGAAATTAAAGTTCCTGTACCGCGGTGCGCGCTGTGAAGCCGGCCCACGCTTCAGGACAGGTGAGTAATTATGGGATATCGGCGTATAACACGCACCCACGATTTTCCCCCTATTTTCAGGGGAAAAAAGTGCGTGTTATACGCCGATAAATACGGTAGTGGTCAAAATCTTCGCGTGCGTCTCACTTAGTCTCGATCTGCGTTCCACTGGGTCTCGGTAAAATTGCGGCTCCTGACGTAAATTGCCTTACGCGTTTCGTGACTGAATGATGTAACTTCTTCAGAGGCTTGTAATCTTAAGGGAGCAATCAGTGTACTTTTATAGCTCACATTATTTAGAATATCCCGGACAGCTGCGGACAGTACTAATCCAGTTAGTCACCTTATCCGTGATCTTATAATATTGGGATAATAAACAAAAGTAAAAAAAAAAAAAACAAAAGTAAAAAAAAAACACAAAGTAAAAAAAAACACCAAAAGTAAAAAAAAACACAATACAATTACCAGAATATCAATACATGTGCAAATGTATAACTTTGAAGCTGTGATAATGAAAACCACCTTATTTAAAAAAACAGGGTGAATAGGGATATAGCATATAAACATTTATAAAAACGGCTGCATCTATTAGTTACATGAGGTTAATTTATATGATATTAAGTCTACATGTATAAATAAATGTAACTAATACTTTTCCTAAATAGTCATGCAGGCACAGAACATTGTGCAGAGAAAATCTTTTTTGTAAGATTACAAATTCATATAGAGACATTACAAGTTGCTAAGTTGCTATCAAAATACGATCAAAATGAGAAACAGGCCATAATCTAGAGATCAAAAATATCGCAAAATAAGTTTTAAGTATCAGTCCATAATGCAATAGTACAGATTGACACACTTTAAACTGATCTCAACATAATATAATATTATAATTTAAGTGGTAAGACATGGCAATAGATAACAGATAAAGCATCATTCAAACAGACGAACATGGAGACAGCGATAGAGAAACAAGGATGTAAATATCACACAAATTATCAACATTCTTTCGCAGACAATATGGCAGGATGGATATACCCTCGTCACAGCGGATGTGACATCACTATACACTGTGATTGAGCATCTACAGGGCTGTGAGGCATATTATAGAGATCACATCTGTCTATTTGGATACGGGCAGTCTGTACTCATTACATATATCTATACAAACTTTACCTTTTTTTTAAGGATTTTTAGCAGTTTTTTTGGACCTATCTACGAACTATCTTGGGCATGCAAACAGGCGTGCGGTCGGTCCAAAGAGACGTTTTTCATATCTCTGGAACCACTGAACCGATTCATACGAATTTTTAATATGTGTGTCCCCAAGTTGTGTGATTCATAAACATATAAGTTTTATTGCGATGTGATAAAAAATCATAAAGTTATAAAAATGTAGAAAAATGTATAAGTTTTAGCTGGGAGATAATTGAGTAGATACAGTAAGAAACTCAATTATCTCCCAGGCAGAGGGGAGGGAAACTGTGGGTTGTACTGTTGTTTGATTGGTTGTTTTATCCCTCCCTGTGGGTGGTCCTGTATTTGAAAAGACTGTAATAAAAACAAGGCTGGGTGTGCCAAGACATGCAGTTCTTCTTGTATCCTGATCCTGGACTTTGGCTGTTATTTAGAATTCGTATGCTTTACTAAGGGAATTATCTTGTGAAGTTACTGTTATTCTGTATGGATTTCATTCAATGCAGCTACCGAACAGAGAGCTACATATCCTAGGCTCTGGCGGATCGGGAGGAAACTACCGAAAGAGGTTTAAATACACTTGGTTTCCTTACAATGTCCTATGTGCAGAAGCACATTATATAATAGTAAGTAGCTCAAATATATTCCTAAGAACCAATTCAGATCCCTTTAGTTTGAGACACCTTTCTCTATCTTATCTTATCATGAATCATACTGGAGAGAAAGCTATTCCATTGTGACATATTTTGCATTTTACATCTTTAAGCAGGTCTCTAATTAGTCAGACTTAACCTCTACCTATATCATCAATTCATAGGTTACAATGTGAGAACCATAAAAGGAAGAAAAGAAGAAGAATCTAAATAAATAAATTGCTAACAATAAAAGGAAAAAAAATAAAATTCCTTCAAAATGTTCCCTTTTTCCCCTTCTCTTTTCTCTTTCTTTGCCTTCCTTTTAGATAATTGATTAAACAGTTCCAACAAGCCTTACAACAATGTTACCACAAATATATTGTTCCTCATGATGCTACGCATGACCCTTTCCAGGTTACTAGTCGAAATTCATGCTTTATCTGAGTCAGCTTTTAGATTTTGGCCTTTTAATCATTCACTTTTTATTGCCCAAAACGTCTGTTCTGACCACAGACCCACTGATCTGGAGGATGGAAGGGGGGTTAGAGGAAACGTTTACTTAGCTTATCAGCCATGAAGGATGAGGGAACTTGAAGCTTAGCCGGGTAAGTGCTGCTCGTGGCATAGATGCCTGCACCACCAACGCTAGGATTCAGCCGCCAGACACACCTCGGGAAGCGCGTGCATGTGCACTTCACATCATCACGCCGCGGTGGTTCTGAGAACAGATGGATCCTGCAATGATAAATGAATTCCATACATTGTTATTATATTTCATATCAAATAAATGTGCACTTGTTCAGTATTTTTATTTGTATATTTTTTTCTGTGGATCATAGGGGTTTACCCCTGAGTGTGGACTACAATACTTGTTTTGGGAGGCGTTTTCTTAGCTAGTAGATTAAAAAAAAATTCTTCTTTTTTTTTTAGTTAGACCCACTGTATTGTCAGCTCATTAACTGACTAACATATTTCTTAGTGAGTGATATTACATAAAGAAGCATTGCGAAGTATACTTTTATGTAATGTAAAAAAAATCTGTTTAGTTTTATTATTTGGTCATATAATGCTTGGCATATTTTTAGCTACATCAACATATATAAATGCAATATGGACATGTAGGTTTTATTGAAAATTATCTCTTAGTACTGTGTTCCAAAAAGGCAATTGCAAACGGTTTTATAACTATAACTTTAAAACATGCAGCCAAAGTATGCAAGATCTCTAAAAAGAAAGAGGTTAATGAGTAAAGAGACTTTTGATTAAAGTAAATTGGCAAATTGATCAGAGAAGGAGAGAGGCAGTAATGATTTAAAATATTGTCTCATGTTTTATGTATATATGCTTTTATAGAAGGTAACAGAATAAAAAGATTATTCATGAAATAATTACTGGCTTTGCTAATGTTGTAAAATATAATATGTATATATATATATATATATATATATATATATATATGTTATACATATATATATATGTTCTTGTAAAAAGTTGAAAAAGAGGAAGGAATTAAAACTATCGATCGTGCTGTTTAATCACAACATATAAAAAATATGTATCTATAAAAAAATGAAAACCCATATAAATAAATTTACTGTTGGCAGGTTGACAAACGTGACAGAGAGACAAGAAGGTGGATACACCCTAAAAAAAAAAAACTATATACATAGTTTTGATTGGTTGATTGTATAAACTGCAGACTGAATTAAGGCCGCAGTGAAATCAAAACCTCTTGAAGGAGAGGTGTATAAAAGGGGAGAAAACAAACTCCAAATTAACTAACTCACTTACGTGAGAAAAAAAAAAAGAAACTCTGGTTAACTTGGCATTATTTGTTTTACTGTAAGAATCTTCTATCCAAAGGACTGAAAAGACTACATGACATTAGGGGGAAAAAAAAGTTGTCAAAATAGTTGGCAAATTGAAACTATCGATTGCACTGTACATAGATCATTTCATTATAAAAAAAGGTAATATTTTCGGTGGGTTGATACAAGTGTTCAAGAAAGTTAAGTACACCTCCCAAAAAAAAAAAAATCACATCAAGAAAGGAAACAGCCTCATAAAGGGGGAACGAATCCAAGAGCATAAAAAAAGTAAAGAAGAAAAAGATCAAGATTCTAATAAATCTTTATTGTCATATTACTCTTCACCAAGTGCAGAGGAAAACACCAAGTCAAGAAGGAGACTCATTTCTCCAAAAAAGACAATAAAGAGAAAGCAGTCTACAGACGAAGCAAAGATAGTAAACCAAGTAAAAGATCTAACAGAAACCTCTTCAGAAAACTGTCTTAAAGAGAATTCACAAATCACAAAAGAATTTCTAACCAAGTTACTAGAAAAACATAGAGATCAAATAAATAAAGAAATGCTGGCCTCAATTAAAGAAGTAAAAGAACTAAAGAACCTGAACCAAAAAGTATAAGAAAATATTGAAAAATTGGAAAATGTGAAGTTTGATGTAGAAAAGTAGCAAGAAGAAAATGAGAGTCTAACTAAAAAAGTACAGGAACTACAAAATAAAATAACTGAGTTGGAAGATCGATCACGGAAAAACAATTTAAGTATAAGGGGAGTTTCAGAAGAAATAAAGAATGAAGAAATAAAAGACTATGCTTACAACTTTTTAAAAGAATCAGCAGGAGACATTGGGAAGAAATATCTTCTCTTGTTCAGAGCCCACAGAATCTCCAAACCAACCCAAGCACCATTTCACACCCCAAGGGACATCATTGTATGTTTCCATAATTATCTATACAAAGAAAAAGTATGGAAGGCAAGATATAATCCAGATATAAAAAAAAGGAAGTTATAAGGGCCTAAGGATCATGACTGACCTATCCAGTATGACACATCAACAAAGGCTAAAAATGAGACCCATCACGGAAATCCTAATAAAGGAAAATCTAAAATTTACATGGATATACCCATCAAAAATATTTCTGACTTACAATGAACCAATATTCATCATTTCATTTAAATAACAGGGTTTAAAATGGTTAAAATAAAAGAACTTTGTATGAAAGGAAGACTCTAGTACCAACAATGCAAAGATAAAAAAAAAAAGAAAAAATAACTTCTGGTCAACCATCTGTGGAAACTTTTTTTAGATATTGGGAATAAAGGGTATATGCCAGAAGAGATGTTATTCGCAAATATATCTCCCATTTTAAAGCCAGGTAAAGACAAAACGTTAATAAAAAACTACAGACAAATTTCTCTTATAAATATAGATAACAAAATATATTCGATAATATGGGCAAATAGACTAAAGAAGGTTCATAATCTAATAAATAAACATCAATCAGGTTTTATTTCAAAATAAAAAGCTGAGGATAACATAAGGAAAATCTCAACATAATGTTTTCAGCGCATTGTCAAAAGAGACCATTTATGGCCCTGTCATTGGACGCTGAAAAAGCCTTTAACGGGTTCAGGTGGTTATTTCTAGAAGAAACACTTAAACATTTTAACTTAGGGACCATTTTATGAATATGGGCTCTATATAAAGACCCACAAGCCCATATCTCTGGCTAAGGAATAAAATCTCCGTTGTTTAAAATATATAATGAAACCAGGCAAGGGTGTCCTTAAGCGCCAATGTTATACGTTCTTTCACTGGAAGGATTTGCCAAAAAAATCAGGGATAACCCAAACATTAAAGAATTTTAAAAGGGAGAAGTAGAATTCAAAATATCACTGTATGCAGATGATATCCTTTTGACCTTGGAAGATCCAATACTCTCATTGAAAGAACGTATGAAGGAGATTTAAATCTGCTCAGGAATATTACTTTATAAATTAAATATTGAAAAATGCTAAGTGTTATCTGTAAATATAAAGATGGAAATTAAAAATACACTTCAAGAAATTTTCTAATTTAATTAGAAAGAAAATATTATGGAATACTTAGGGATATAAATTGCTTTTGAAAAGAATCAAATTATTGAATTTAATCACAAATCCTAATTAAATAAATTCAAAAACAAACTAAATGAGTGGAAAATATTTTTTTTATTTTATGGTTAGGTAGAATTGACACAATAAAATATTATATACTTCCGAAACTAACTTTTCTTTTGAGATTCATCCCTTTGGCTGTATCGAAAATATTTTTTAATTCATTTAAAAAATGTTTTAATCAATTTATATGGAATTATAGAAAACAGAGAGTAGCTTTCAAAATATTATCTAGGTCCAGGCAAGACTGAGTACTAGGGTTGCCTAATGTAATAAAAATCCATAATTTTACAATGTTAGGACATATAAAAATCAATCATTACAATGGCTAGATTTAGAAAATTATGCTCTTCATGAAAAGGACATGAAAATTATTCTGTGGTCTAAAGAAGTTAATTGTGTATTAGAGAATCCAATTTTGAAAGATCTAAGCCTCATGTGGAAAAATATAAAACTAAGATATCTATCATCATATGAGTTAAGGTTTTATATCCCTTTAGAAGTGTTGGAACTCCTTATAGTTGACATAAAATTGAAAAATTGGTTAGGTGAAGGAATTACACATATATATTAAATAATTAAGGAACAAGAAGTGCTATTATTTAATGAAATATCTAAAAAATTTAATTTGCTGTTAAAAATATTTTACAATTACTTAACAATAGATTAAACAATTTTGTGGAAAGGGAGATTGTGAAAGATCACGGTAAAAAAAATGAAACTTATTTTGTTGGTACATTAGAAAAGAAGATAAGGAAGGTCATGTACAATATAATTAACCAGCAAGAATTATTCTCGGTATTGCCACAGATAAGGAGATGGCAAGATGAGGGGGTAGTGGCACTAGATTAAAAAAATTGGTAACAGCAATAAACAACACAAAACATGTTATTCATAATGGAAACCTTCTAGAAATATATTATAAACTGCTTTTTCAATGGTATATGACTCCAAAAAAATAAAAATAAAATCAACAACCAGAATAGTGATAGATGTTGGAGATGTTCAAATGAAGTAGATTCCTTTGTTCATCTATGGTGGGAATGTGATGATATTAAACAGCCATGGGACAAATTATTCTTTATCATTTCAAAACTAACTGAAACAAAAATGAGCCCTTAAGCTTTATTTCATACTAACATAAAGATGTTGATTATAGACATCAGATGCATTGCTATTCATCTCTTCATGGCATTTAAATTACAATTAGTAAGAAAATGGAGAAGCAAAGACAAAATAAACTTTACAGAATTATATAAACAAATTGAATATCATGTTTTAATGGAAAAAGGTTATGGACTTAATAATGAACTTAATCTGGAGGCACACCAAAAAGATGGTCCCTATGGTATAAAAAATAAAAAATATGGAGCGAAATCTCTTAATCCATCCAGAGGTTATTGACTGATTTAAAAAAAAAAAAAATAATTATAGAACGGAAAGAAAATGGAGAAGAACAAGGATTTAATTGACCCTCCAAAAATCTAGCTACATTGTCTTCATGTTTTGTAAGTGTTGGTATGGATGTAGTATGAATATGTATGTATTTGGTATATACAGTCAGGTCCATAAATATTGGGACATCGGCACAATTCTAATCTTTTTGGCTCTATACACCACCACAATGGATTTGAAATGAAATTAACAAGATGTGCTTTAACTGCAGACTTTCAGCTTTAATTTGAGGGTATTTACATCCAAATCAGGTGAACGGTGTAGGAATTATAACAGTTTGTATATGTGCCTCCCACTTTTCAAGGGACCAAAAGTAATGGGACAATTGGTTGCTCAGCTGTTCCATGGCCAGGTGTGTGTTATTCCCTCATTATCCCATTTACAAGGAGCAGATAAAAGGTCCAGAGTTCATTTCAAGTGTGCTATTTGCATTTGGAATCTGTTGCTGTCAACTCTCAATATGAGATCCAAAGAGCTATCACTATCAGTGAAGCAAGCCATCATTAGGCTGAAAAAACAAAACAAACCCATCAGAGAGATAGCAAAAACATTAGGTGTGGCCAAATCAACTGTTTGTAACATCCTTAAAAAGAAAGAACGCACCTGTGAGCTCAGCAACAACAAAAGACCCGGAAGACCACAGAAAACATCTGTGGTGGATGACCGAAGAATTCTTTCCCTGGTGAAGAAAACACCCTTCACAACAGTTGGCCAGATCAAGAACACTCTCCAGGAGGTAGGTGTATGTGTGTCAAAGTCAACAATCAAGAGTAGACTTCACCAGAGTAAATACAGAGGGTTCACCACAAGATGTAAACCATTGGTGAGCCTCAGAAACAGGAAGGCCAGATTAGAGTTTGCCAAACAACATCTAAAAAAGACTTCACAGTTCTGGAACAACATCCTATGGATAGATGAGGCCAATATCAACTTGTATCAGAGTGATGGGAAGAGAAGAGTATGGAGAAGGAAAGAAACTGCTCATGATCCAAAGCAAACCACCTCATCAGTGAAGCATAGTGGTGGTAGTGTCATGGCGTGGGCATGTATCCCTGCCAATGGAACTGGTTCTCTTGTATTTACTGATGATGTGACTGCTGACAAAAGCAGCAGGATGAATTCTGAAGTGTTTTGGGCAAATTTTATCTGCTCATATTCAGCCAAATGCTTCAGTACTCATTGGACGGCGCTTCACAGTGAAGATGGACAATGACCCAAAGCATACTGCAAAAGCAACCAAAGAGTTTTTAAGGGAAATAAGTGGAATGTTATTCAATGGCCAAGTCAATCACCTGACCTGAATCCGATTGAGCATGCATTTCACTTGATGAAGACAAAACTGAAGGGTGTTCATATCCTGGGAAGTATAGAATGGCTGCATAGTTATAGTTTTGATCACCAACCTGATGTTAATAAAAAAAAAAAAACTGGACCGTAAAATAATTGAATACCATCCACTGGGGTTGAAGAACTTTTCTCCAAAATCAAATATGTTCATGAAAGGGGCATTCTTAACATCCAATACTTTTCTTCTGCATAGGTTGCATTAACATCAACATGATTTTCACATCTATGTATCTTCTTCAGTACCTCCATGGGATCTCCCAAAAGAGTTCTTCCCTGTACCACCAGGTCCATTGCTACTCTCCTCTTAAATACAAGGGTCTTTCAGGTGCAGCAATTAATACCCTTCTGAAGGCCAGGAAAAATGTATAGCCTCAGCTAGCTTTACAGAGTTGGAATGCCTTTTTTCCTGCTCTATTTCTAATTAGGTAATTATTAAACTGCCTTCTACCAAGGAAGTTCTAAGTTCTTCAATCCAGGACTCATCTAGGACTTAGTCACATTACCTCAGAGGTACATGTCTTAGCACTCTCTGATCTCTCTTTTCGTGAAGGGGCTTTGAAATGGAGGTATCTAAATATCTGTCGGCTGTATTTATATGATCCCTTAGTTAACCATTGCTCCTGTGGACTTCTCACCCATTTTTTTTTTTTTTATTCTTTATTTTTGTTGTGCAGGTTAATACAAATCATAGCCATACGCCACAACAGCGTACAGTCATATTCATGCATAGATAGTATAAACAGTGGCATAGAAAATTGCACATTTTTGTATTGAGAACATAACAAGGTAGGCAGGGATGCCTAATATATAACCCTCTACTTGAGAACGATCACATTTGCAACATCCTAACAATATTGGCACTCAGAATTGAACATAAAAATAACATTAAGATATGGCATACGTGTGTATCATTCTGTGGACCCATTTTAACCATGAGACTCTATCTCTCCACATATGCTTAATAGCTCTATATGTGACATTAGCATTGGGCAGAAGGATATCAGTTCTTCAATCACTATTTGGCATAAAACCCTTTACTGTCTTTCACAATATAGAATAATCCTCAATCTGTTCCTGAATTTAGTTATAAAGTGGCTTATTCTCTACATATTAATGAAAAAATTATTCTTCAAGCTCTAAAAGTGTATTGATTGGAATGAAGACTCTGTAATTAAACTTTCTTCTCTAGTCCTAGATAGATGTCTTAAGATCTATTTCTATAGATTAACTATCTGGCTTTCTACTGATAGTTTATTTATATTTACTAATGCACCAGGAGACGTCTTCATGCCTCTATATAAGCCATCAGCAGAGGGATAGTCTTGGCTATTTTCAGGCTAGTAAGCCCTAGGGGTTACAGTACCTGAAGGTCTGTTAGCTCTCCACTAGAGCCGTTTCTCCCTCTTGAGCATCAGTGGCCAAGTTTCCCTGGAACTTAAAGGTTAGTAACCTGCTTGGTCCTCAACTAATACTTTTTTCAGACATTTTCTTTGTTACATTTGAGTAGGTCAATCTGGTAATGTGGCAATAGTTTGCAATCAGTTTTTAATTTCCATTGTCCTTATGAGGTGTGTGTGTTTACACTTTGCATTCATAATTTGGAAGTCTTGTGTATTTCTTTCCCTACCTTGGTTATTGCTTAGGTATTTCCCATTGTTGTGCTGCTATGGATATGGCTAGGAAAAAGGAAAATGTATTCCTACTTACTGTAATTTTCTTTTCCTGGTCATAGGCCATGGCAGCCATAGATCCCGCCCTGGGATATTGCTGGAAACAGACTGAGGGTGGGAGGGGTAGGAGGGGTTACTTATACATTATGTTTTAATTAGGTTCCTGTCTAATTAGGGATAGGGAGGAGATACCCATTGTTGTGCTGCCATGGCCTATGACCAGGAAAAGACAATTATGGTAAGTAGGAATACATTTGCTTTTATATATATATATATATATATATATATATATATATATATACATAAAAGCAAATGTATATATATATATATACACACACACATACATAGAAAGATAGATAGATAGATAGATAGATAGATAGATAATTAAATTGTGTGTATAATTCACTTTTTTAACTGGGAGATGTCAATGGATAAGGATGGGTATAATCACATTCACAAACAAGAATATATATATATATATATATATATATATATATATATATATATATACATATATATACAAAATACAGAATCCAGCGCACTCGCTTATTAACTAAACAATGCTTTTTAAATCTTAGAGATTGTAATAGTTTTATTTAAAAACACCTCACCTAGGCAAAAAATGATGGGGGTTTAGTTACATTATATGATCATACATTGCATAAGCCTGCCAACTACGTCAAAGTACCCCATATTCGGCAGGTCCTATCCTAATAGCAGCCTAATGCTTGCTCTTATGAGATTAATCCACTTACTTGGGAAATACTTCCTTACTGGGACTCTCTGCAAGTCAAGGCTAAATAGGGTCCTGGAATGAGGCACCTGTAACAGGGAGGGGTGCAAAACCAAGGAGTTGGCCTGGGACTCCCAAATATATAAAAGAAACCAAGAGGGCTGCACTCACCTAAACATGCATACATTATAGGGTGCTGCTGGGGCCCAAATATACAAAATACAGAATCCAGCGCACTCGCTTATTAACTAAACAATGCTTTTTAAATCTTAGAGATTGTAATAGTATCTCGTAGTTGGCAGGCTTATGCAATGTATGATCATATAATGTAACTAAACCCCCATCATTTTTTGCCTAGGTGAGGTGTTTTTAAATAAAACTATTACAATCTCTAAGATTTAAAAAGCATTGTTTAGTTAATAAGCAAGTGCGCTGGATTCTGTATTTTGTATATTTTGGCCCCAGCAGCACCCTATAATGTATGCATGTTTAGGTGAGTGCAGCCCTCTTGGTTTATTTTATATATTTGGGAGTCCCAGGCCAACTCCTTGGTTTTGCACCCCTCCCTGTTACAGGTGCCTCATTCCAGGACCCTATTTAGCCTTGACTTGCAGAGAGTCCCAGTAAGGAAGTATTTCCCAAGTAAGTGGATTAATCTCATAAGAGCAAGCATTAGGCTGCTATTAGGATAGGACCTGCCGAATATGGGGTACTTTGACGTAGTTGGCAGGCTTATGCAATGTATGATCATATAATGTAACTAAACCCCCATCATTTTTTGCCTAGGTGAGGTGTTTTTAAATAAAACTATTACAATCTCTAAGATTTAAAAAGCATTGTTTAGTTAATAAGCGAGTGCGCTGGATTCTGTATTTTGTATATTTTGGCCCCAGCAGCACCCTATAATGTATGCATGTTTAGGTGAGTGCAGCCCTCTTGGTTTCTTTTATATATTTGGGAGTCCCAGGCCAACTCCTTGGTTTTGCACCCCTCCCTGTTACAGGTGCCTCATTCCAGGACCCTATTTAGCCTTGACTTGCAGAGAGTCCCAGTAAGGAAGTATTTCCCAAGTAAGTGGATTCATCTCATAAGAGCAAGCATTAGGCTGCTACTAGGATAGGACCTGCCGAATATGGGGTACTTTGACGTAGTTGGCAGGCTTATGCAATGTATGATCATATAATGTAACTAAACCCCCATCATTTTTTGCCTAGGTGAGGTGTTTTTAAATAAAACTATTACAATCTCTAAGATTTAAAAAGCATTGTTTAGTTAATAAGCGAGTGCGCTGGATTCTGTATTTTGTATATTTTGGCCCCAGCAGCACCCTATAATGTATGCATGTTTAGGTGAGTGCAGCCCTCTTGGTTTCTTTTATATATTTGGGAGTCCCAGGCCAACTCCTTGGTTTTGCACCCCTCCCTGTTACAGGTGCCTCATTCCAGGACCCTATTTAGCCTTGACTTGCAGAGAGTCCCAGTAAGGAAGTATTTCCCAAGTAAGTGGATTCATCTCATAAGAGCAAGCATTAGGCTGCTACTAGGATAGGACCTGCCGAATATGGGGTACTTTGACGTAGTTGGCAGGCTTATGCAATGTATGATCATATAATGTAACTAAACCCCCATCATTTTTTGCCTAGGTGAGGTGTTTTTAAATAAAACTATTACAATCTCTAAGATTTAAAAAGCATTGTTTAGTTAATAAGCGAGTGCGCTGGATTCTGTATTTTGTATATTTTGGCCCCAGCAGCACCCTATAATGTATGCATGTTTAGGTGAGTGCAGCCCTCTTGGTTTCTTTTATATATATATATATATATATATATATATATATATATATATATTTTTTTTTTTTTTTTATTTTTTTTTTTTTTTTGTGGTCAGTTAATATCTTTTTGTAAAATACCTTGTCATTGGAATTAAGTTGGTGTGGTGTGCCGGAACCGACGTAGGGGGTAGGCCTGTAAAAGAGGGCCCCCCGAATGGATTGTATAAGAGGGAGAGGTGTGTGGGGTGAACAACGTGCGTACGGCAAGGTAGGAAGGGGGGAGTAGCGTTTAAATAGGAACGCTAATTCCTCCCACAAATACAGGCCTTCGGCCTTAAACATATATATATATATTTATATTATATATATATATATATATATATATATATATATATATATATATATATAGTTGTAATCAAAATTATTCAACCCCCATTGAAAATCAGGTTTATTGTCTTATTGTGTTTATTGCAGGTGTTTGTAATGAACAAATCAAGCAAAAGCAATTGAAATAGCTCAACACAAAAAATGCTTCAAGTGGTTTTCTCCAAATTCATCTGAAAATGCAACTTATGATGACTTCTCCAGTCTCAAAAGTGTTCAACCCCTTGAATAAAATCTGTAACAACTGCACAAATATCTAAAATGTGTCGTTTTAAGCACAGCTGATGCAACTAATCAAGGACTAATCAAGGGCTGGAACATTTGAAATACCTGAACAGGATAGGGCTTTGTTGAGTGTCACGTTTCATTGCATATTAGAAATATGGTTAAGTCAAAAGAATCTTCCACAAAGTCAAGAGAAACAGATCATTATCCTTTATAGACAAGGAATAGGATTCAAAAAGATAGCGAAGGCACTGAATGTTTCTAGAGACACAATTGGAAGCATAAGGTAAATAGATGCAGCGCTGGCTCCAAAAATGGCAGCAAACTCTGGTCCTTCGATACCCTAACAATCCAAAGACATAAAGTGAAAAGAAAGAAAACAGGTTGTGCCAAATAACTAGACAGTACTGATATTGCTAAGGAATAGAGTTGTATGCAAGTAGTAGTAACTGGAATCTATAATTGCAAAGAATATCCTCGTAAAACAATAAGAAATATCTTCATAACGGTGGTAATTGTAGTTCACTATTGTTTGTTCTCTCTGTTATTTATTGTCGTTTATTGTCGTTTCATATCTTGGAACCTATCTTAATTGGTGAAATACATTGAACTACCTACTACAACTATCAACGTTATCAAGGACTTTCTTATTGTTTAGATAATTCAGTAACTACTACTTGCATACAACTGTATTCCTTAGCAATACCAGTACTGTCTACTTCTTTGGTGCAACCTGTTTTCTTTCTTTTCACAATTGGAAGCATAGTTCGCAAGTTCAAAGTTGAAGTAACAGTGGTTACACTACCTGGACAGGGCAGAATAAGGAAGTTATCAATGGCTGCAGCCAGATTTCTGGGAAGGCAGGTTGAGAAAAACCTTCAAATTGCCAATGTGGGTTGAATCATTTTCTATATATACAAACTGTATATATTGGTTACCAAGTGAACACTTAGGATATATATATATATATATATATATATATATATATATATATATATACACTTGTTTGTGAATATAACTATACCCATCCTTGTCAAATGACATCTACCTAGCTCTCAAAAAATGAATTATACATTCACATTCATTTCATTTCCTCCTGTTATAAAAACATACCAAACTTTATTACTGAAAAAATCAATTTGTTTAAAAACATTATATTATTCATTATCTTACTTTACAGGAAGTATACGGTCTTTTTAAAAGTGCCATGCATCTAACTGTGAAGCCTGCAAATTATTATCCTCCTCACTAATTAATATCCCTCCTCACTAATTAAATTGGTTGCATACTGTATGAAAATGTAATGGGGAACTAATATTGTCCTTGATTAAGTAACTAACTACATTGTATTTTAGAACTGGCTTCGGGGCAGGCAAAGCGGAGAGAATAAAAACTATTAATTAGCTTCAATACAGATATCCGAATTGCGTTAATTTAAATAATGTATTTACTTATGCTTGCATGAATTAAGATCTCTCTAACTATAGGTTGTTGAGGTTTTTTATTTGTTATTGAATTTCTTTTGTTGCTCACTCAATTCATCAAAAGAATTTCCTGCCAGCAATGATTACACCCAAGTGAACCTTGGCATCTAACAACCTGCATTAGACAACCTACCCTTTATTGTACATTAATGAAGGTTTAAACAGAATAGCAGAATTGGTCAAAAAGAACAATGAATACTTCTGCCTTTTTCTGTAATTATGTATATGTTTAAAATTCTACATCCATATTATACAATGCAGCAAGAAAAAAGAAAAAAACAACAGCTAAATTAGAGTTTCAGCTATTGTGCTCTATCATAACATGTTGTGTAATGTCATCCTTCTACCCACGCATAACATAAAGCAATTAACCCCTTCACATAAGAGATTTTAATCATATGTAAAAGTACATCTTTCGAAAATATTTTGTGACCTCATGATTGTTACTTTGAAAGTCTTCATTTATAATTCATTTTAGATGCACCCAAGATAATTGGCAATACTCAATGTGTGATGGCATGCAATTTACCATGACAACAAAAGATTGAATGAGTTACTACAACACCTCCAACTTTTAAATAGCATGGTGGTACCAGGAGCAGGAAACACTAATTAGAGTATTATTTAAGCTGTCAATCACACAAAAACAATATTTATGCTACCAATTTGGTGGAACAACACCATTAAGATAAATAAAAGAGATATATAAAAGTTGTGTGAAATATTTTATAGACAAAACTTACAGAAGCCATTATTCCTTACCTCTTCTCTTATTTTTCTCCTGTTGTATCACAAATTGTCAGAAATGATTTAATTAAGAAGAAAAGATCACAGGCACTCCAAATTTAAGTCTTATGCAGCTTTAATGTAACAAAATGCAACGCAACGTTTCGACCAACAAAGGTATTTTTCAAGAAAAATACCTTTGTTGGTCGAAACGTTGCGTTGCATTTTGTTACATTAAAGCTGCATACGGCTTAAATTTGGAGTGCCTGTGATCTTTTCTTCTTTGTATATTGTCCTGGGATTGCTGTTCCTGATCAGGAGCACCCTTGGCCGTTTGGATTGAGTGCGGTTCCCACTATCTACTCTGCTCAAGAAATTATTTTATTGTGACATCATAGTGCAACCATTTTTGTAGCAGATCTGGTCCTATGTCTGTTCGGTTGCCCGTACCCCCTTTGTTGATTTCCGAATGACTGTTTCCCTCTTTGTAGTTGTTGAACACTCTGGTTCCCTGGCTCTATATCTTCCCTCTTCCAAACAACATCTAGTGCTCTTTCTGGGTTGCTGCCATTCGTATAACCGAATACACGTGCTCTTTTAAATGGCGGTCATTTTGTCTTCCGAACGCTGACAACGGAACTAGTTTTGGCCACTCAGCTACATGGTTCCTTGGGAAATGGTCCCATTGTTTTGCCCCCTTTCCAGACAAGCCAGTAAAGCACTAAGTGGAGGGAAGATACTATGGAGCAATCGCTCCCTAAGAGCTAGGGGAGCACTCATTTCTTCGCTTACAGGAACTCTCGAAAGTTCCTGAAACCACTGTTCTCATGGAACAATTTTGGGCATCATCCAGAATTTTACCTGGATGGTGACTCCCCTACACAGCATAGATCTGAGTGCTATTTGGACAACTTAGGTAATCAGCTCAGGACTTTTCGGGGATATAAGACATGTGGGGTTCCTGTATGATTTGACTGTGTTTTGGGTTACTTTTTATATTTTTTCGGTCCTCTGCATCTGGGAGATGATTAATTTACCCGTCTTTGACTCAATTATCTTCCAGACACAGAGCTTCCTGAGCAGGGTATTGTATGTTACTGTATGGAGACCCCATCCTTGGGGTCTGGCTTTAAAAGAACTTGTCCTTGAATAAAGCTTCAGTGGTACTCCCAGAACTGTGTGTCGCCCAGTTACTGGGGGATATAGCTATTCACTTTGCACATCATTGTTCCAATTCGTGAAGGATTTTGTGGAGAAAGTCCTTGTCAGGACTAGAGCTCCGCCACATTTTTTTATTGTATGGAATGCACACCATTTGTCTTGTTGCAACTGCTAGTTCGTTTGTTTATCTTCTGCACAGTGCTACAGCATATATTAGTGCTTTATAAATAATAATAATAATGCTCAGGTATGGACTGGAAAACAAATTAGGCGCAAGCATTTTTTAATCACAGCAGCACAGTGGGAAGGGGGTGGGGCCAGAGTGGGGAGAAGTATTGAGTCATAACCAATGGCAGGCACGCAGCCCTCAAAGTAGGCATGTTAGTTCAATGCTCTTCTTGGGAAGCCCATGCATAGAACCCTGCTGAAGAGCTCTCGGATGAGAAAAAGACCATGGGAAAAGGCACACAGCAAGACTGGCGCTTGGATAGTGCCAGATGTGCATGAGCTGACTGATTTCCCATGTCAGCCATGGCCCATGGTCGTTGCAACCCAACGGACATTTCCTTGATTTACCTGATGACCGGTCTGGGTCTGGTAATAAAGTATTCAATATTACATAGTACAAACATTACAAATATTAACTGTGATTTAACAAAACAACCTGTACAAAATGATTAACGTGATTTAATGTAGTATTTTAACTTCCTTGCAAGAAGCTTGCCCCTCTGTGGGTTCTCGCTCTGAACTCTGGCTAGTTTTGGCTCATCTTGTGCAATTAGAAGGACAGCCTAGACCATTTGCATATCAAACTGATCTCACCCAAATGGCAGTCCAGATCAGACATGCAGGCTTGCTTTCTCTGCACAAGAGATACAGCAACTCCAGACTATCATTTTGGCCTTCTAAGGCTTCAACAGTAAGGTATAACTAATACCCCCCTAGGTACTGTATGCGAGAGGTCCATGTCTGGATTACCCTTTGAACTTATAGAGTGCAAAAAATAAAGGGGTGCAAGACATACTGGGAATGGACAACAGCGCTTCGCGGGGTCCCCATTAAGATCTCAAGCTAGTTTTCGTTCCTAAAAAGTAATTTAATTTTTACAACACTTTTTTTTTTTTAATTAAAATTTTTCCCCTTATTGTAGGAAAATTTTAAAACAGGAACGGGGATTACTTTAAGAAAAAAGTTAATTGTCACATTCAAGCCTGTCAGTCAATCATATTATTAGCATTTGGAAAATTCAACATGTACAAATATGAGAAAATGCCAAAAATCTTTTTTTTTTTTCTATTACATTTTAAAGTTTCAGTGTCTTTGAATTTCTGGCATTAAACAGATTTGCATCAATAGCAGATCTGAGTTGCATTTTTCTGACTTTATTCTATTACTACTTCTTATTGCAGAAATCATGCTGACTTGCTCATCTTAATACATAATGCTTTATTAGGCCCCCCCCCCCCCCCTTCATCACAAGGGTGTCCAAAAGGTAGATTGCCACACACAAAGACACACTGACACACACACCAACACACTCACAAGATGCACATCTATACATGCTGACACAGATACACACAGAGATACACACATGTAAGAACTACACATCTCTTATTACCAGGCTTACTTACTAAGGTGCGAATTGTTGGGATTTCAAAGTTAATTCAAGTAAATTTTTAATTTAACGGCAAAATAACTCAACTGAAAGCATAGCTAATTTGAGAACATGTCCAGTTTTGCTATTTTAGCCTTATTTTTAAAATTGACTTTGAATTCTTTACAGTTCTAACTTTAGTGTCAATATACATTTTTCACCAAACTACATCTAATATCTGAAGTTAACCATTTGAACATCGAACGAAAATATATATTTTTTAAATATATTCCTAAACAATATATAATATAACAAAAGAAAAGAAAAGAAAAAGGCATCCTTATATATACACCACACAAATAATAATACTGATTACAAGCGATAAGCAGACAATTACTACTGAAAAAGTTACTGTCAGAACCTGATATGAACACTTAAAAGTTGACTCATTTGTATGTTGCTCTCTTACTGAATAAATACTAATCACTGTTTAAACTGCTCAACAGCTTGCTTCTGATTCTTACCACTTTTGTTAAACTAGAACAGAAGTTGGTAAAGGGATCGTGGTCTGCTTCACTCTTATTAGGAGCAAAAATGTATTTAGGGTGTTTATTTTACCTGGTGAAGGCTTCAATATCAACATGTGCCATCCTCCAGTAAAAATATTTGTTCTTCTTATTCAAGCATGATTGACAAAATATTTAGTCCACATGTTAACCCACAATAAACATAGTAAAAGTTTGAGGATGAATAGGATTCCTTGATATCCCTAGGGCACACATGGATAAAGAATGTAACATGACATGTCCACCAGTGACTTAGATATCAGATCGAGAGAGAAATATAGCCCAATGCAGAAAGCAGATTTAGAATCAATAAGATAAGGTGGACAATGGTAAGCTCCTCCAAATCATTCCTATCTGAACTCTACCAAGAGGTTTACTGAGAAGTGCGAGACGGAAGGAGCGAGATGCAGAGTATGTATAAAAGTTCAAGTATTGATTAATATTTTAATTCACTTATTATAGTTCTGATGTATTATTACTTTCTTTTGATTTGCTCATTTATATTTTTTTATAGTTTCTAGTTACTTTTTTAATTTTTTTTTAAATGTAGTATTGCAATGAAAATATTTTACTAAAACAAAACAAAATAAGTATTTTGTAAGATGTACTTAAACACCAAAATACTGTTATCAGTATAAAATAATAATATATGCTTGCACTCTAAGGTGTATGTGTATTTGACGGTGCAATAATTTTCCAGAAATGCCATCTTATGTTTGACTTCTGTAAAACCAACAAAAGTAATACAAAAACACCTAAGGCTTTTCAAGAATCCCCAATGACTTTTAAAATGCTAAGCTTTACAAGATGGATATTTTCCTTCAGTAAATGTCAAAAATGACTTTCCAGCAGCCACAGACAGTTGTCAAAGTTGATGGAACAAGGGCAACTACTGACAAAGATAAAACCGAAACAAATTAAATAGACCAAGAAGAAACCTGCCCAAAATAAGGGTTCTAAAGTGGGATCCTTATTGTTACCTTATTGTTATTGTGCTATTATAGCACTCTTTTTTTATATTGTAGGTCACACTTTTAAAATGATTTAATATTATAAGATACTTTTTTTTACATATTAAAACATCCAAAAATAGATCACATATACAAAAGACATTAATATATTTAAAAAAATCTAAATATTGAAAAAGTAGATGTTTTCATAATTATAGTAATTTAATGTGTATGCAAAAATATTGAATAATTTGGAAAGGTCATCTAACAATATTAAATCATGTCTGTAGTGTGGTATAGGAAATAATGAATAAAACCAAATGTAAAGAATACGTATCTCTAATAATGTTTATGGAATTGTTGATGTAACTAAATCCCCATGTCCACTCCTTCACCCCAGGATGTCTGGCTCATCAGATGTCACCCATGTGTCAGACCTGTATACATTTCTTTATGCAGCTAAGTATCCTTTTGGCATACCACTACCTTCCTCAATACAATGTACATCAAAGTTATAACTTAGAATGTCAAGGGACGCCATGATATAATGAAGTGGAAAAGGCTGTATGATCTGTATTAGGATATGATTGGACATAGAGTGTTTCTTCAGTAAACCCTCTATAAAATACTATTAGGACAGGCAATTCCTTTACTATTGTTCTTAATTGATTTCCTATTATTTTTCAGAACCGGTTCTTTTTAGCCAAGCAGATTGCCGACCTTGGGGATTATAGTTAAATAGTTACATAGGCTAAAAAGAGACATGTGTGCATCAAGTTTAGCTTTTCTCCCATCAGTTAATTTCAGGTTTACTTTGCATTACATACTTGCCCTTAGCACTCACGATCCACAATTTTTTGCCACGCTCAGGGTGGGGGCCTGGCAGGAGGACAATAGGTCCCCCCCATTATTTTACCTTAGGGCCCCCACCCGCCGCTCAGGAGTGGGGGCCGGGGGGCCACTAGGTTTATTTAATAGTTTGATGTGCGAGTGGGGGCTCGGGAGGGGGGACCTTATTTTTTTGCCACAGGCTGCTCACTGTTTAATAGACATGCCCCTACTCGCGGTAAGAATATTAGTACGTAGGCAATACTGTGCTTCGAAACTTCGGCACTTCGGCACTTTGACACTTCGGAACATCGGCAACTTCGGCACTTCGACACTTCGGAAATTCAGTAATTTCGGGACCTCAGCAATTCGGCACTTTGGCAATTCAGACATTCGTAAGTACCCGAATGTCCGAATTTCCCGAAATTCGGCCGAATTCATATTCTGACCGAAACAAATTGCACATGTCTAAAGTATACACAGAGGTGAGGCAGAGGTTAACGAAATCTGAATGAAACTAAATTAGCCATTTCCATTGCACAACTTTTGTTAAGCATTTTTTCTTCATTTATAAGACTATTAATGCTGCATCTAAATTCTGTTTGAGCATTATGACAAATGCAGTGCACAATATATCACCTCATTTCTTGTCATATAGAGCCAGTATACTACAATTCCAAAAATGCCCAGTCAAGTTCTGGGGGAGGCATCGGAAATATGTAATTTTGAGTCATATATTTTGTTTAAAAGGGGAGGTATGTTTTTTTTGCCTTTCCTCCCATAAGTCTTTGATGTTCACTACAAATCATTTGATCCATTCATGTTGATATAGCTTTGGGCAAGGCCGGCCTTAGGGGTGTGTGTGTGTGTGTGTGTGTGTGACTGTCTGCCTGAAACTGTGTGTGTGACTGTCTGCCTGTAACTGAGTGTGTGTCTGTGTGACTAACTATCTGCCTGTGTGTGACTTACTGTGTGACTGTAACTCTGTGTGACTGTCTGCCTGTATATATGGCTGTAACTGTGCTATGTGTGTGACTTTGCCTGTATATGTGACTTCACCTGTGTGTGCACCTGTGTGCATGAGTGTCTGCCTGTAACTAAGTGTGTGTGTGTGTGACTGTATGCCTGTAACTATGTGTCACAGTATTATGTGACATACTTAGTCTGTCCTCTGTAATGCTGAGGAGGCTGTCTGGCACCTCTGGTCTGCACTTCTGCTGGCTGCAGACCATAAGTACTGTCTTCCAAGCTCTGGCCAGTCAGAGCTTTGCTGCAGAATACCAGAGGAAAGCTCTGACACTGTAAATGCCTGAGCTTGCGAGACAGTTACTCATAGTCTGCACCCAGAGTAGATTCCCAGAACAATGGAACACCATAGACCCGCATTCCCCCCTCACTGCAAAGTAACAGGGAACGGGGGATGAATATTTGTTTTTAAATCATTATTAATTGAATAAATCCCCTATAATTTAATAAAACCCCTATACACATACACATACAAGGATGTATGACCGGGGGGTGCTTTGAAGATTTTCTGCACAGGGTGCCTAATGGCTTAAAGCGAACCTGGCTTCAGGAGTCCAGTGCACTTCTAGGTTTTATACCTAGCTCTTGATACCTCCCCCCCCCCCTTCTTTCAGGTGCAGGGATTCTGGATTTTGTATTTTTTTTATTAAATACTCCATTTGACTGTGTTGGAATTTCCCTGGAACTACTTGGTCTCTGTATTTTTCTACTGCTTGACTTTTCTTGACATAAGGCAGAGCCTGTGTCAGTCCCTGCTGCCATCATCAGTGAAGGCTGCAGGGAATTTGCTGTGTCTACGGAAGATCCTGCAGTCTTGCAGGATTCCCCATAGACCTCAATGCTTTACTTTTGCGCATGCTCGAGAGTAGATCAGTGACGTCAGCTCCTAGCTCTGAAGCTTCAGGAGTTGAAAAGAAGCAGCACAACCAGGATTGAGGCATCTGTGAGGGACAGGTTCAAGTAAGCAATTTGTCCACCCTGGCCACCGGGCCTCCAGCAGTGATGTCACCGTTGGGGGACTTTGCAAATTTAACAAAGTCCCCTTGTAAAATATAAAACTGTATTTTTGTGTGTGCACTGTTCCTTAATCTGTATTGTGCATAAATGTTGGTCTCTACGGCATCACCACTGCTGAGAAATGCATGTTCTCTTTTATTTCTAGCTATTAGACACTGACTGTAAGTTTTCTTCCTGCAGCCCAGAACCAACCCCATGTGGAGCAGATAAGGCCATGCCTTCTGACATTTCAAATGGATATAGAAGGACACTTTAATTTTAGTTATGTGAGGGGGATGGGGGAGTTTCAAGGGACAGTTCTGTTCTGAGGAATTAGGACTTACAAATAACAATGTATGCAACTAAAATGTAATAATAGCACAATAACAATGTATCTTATTTTACACAGACTGACTTCTGTGGGATATTTATGGGATAATAATAGTAAACAGTTGAGAATTGCCCACTATTTCAATTCTCAGATCCCAAAGATCGTTATCATGTAAGTGAAATGTATTCCATATAAATAAAATCACAATTTGTTATAAAAATAAATACAATTTATTGTGACAATTTAAATAATAATATGTAACATGCGTGATAATAATCAATGAATATTCAGTATAACATGGTATGCAATACAATGGCAATACACATTCCAATGGTTAACACAGTCAATTGTCAAGACAATGATTTATGATGGGCTTCACAGAGAAACTTTCTTTCACACAGCTTGCAGCATAAGGCCATAAAAACTTTAGCTAACAGTTAGAATAACCCTTTCAATGCTGGCTACACCTCCTAGGTAATGAAGATCTATTATCATGTAATTTTAAATAAAATAACATTTAAACCAACTCATTAGTCATTTCCTGGAACCATCCAATAAGAGTAATCTACCATGTTCTATAAGCAGAATTTTAATTTGCCTAAACAAATATTTTAGCTTATTTTAGAGCAAATCAATACACCTGGATAAATATCACGATATGCTAACATGTGATAAATCACATAAATACATAATTATTCTAATTCCATATGCAGAATGATATGGTTATAACTATATACTTCTTAGTTAACTAAGATTTCTAAATATCGAAATCTGATCGTGATTTATCCAGTCATATATCATGCTATTAGAAAATGTTTTATTAATTTAGATTAATTAAATGAAACCAGTATAATTACCAGTTGAAGAGATGTTCTCATCAGATGTTCTCAGGTAGCTAAGTGTCAAGGAATGTTTCTTTCTCGCTCTGACTCTGCTTTTCTTTCTTAGCCTGCTTCCGACTCTTTGACCCCTTTTGACTGCTCACCCCTTTGCTCCCCTCTCTTCCCTTTGTCTTAACTTTTTTTAAAGGGAAAAATTCTCTGTTCGTCACTAGGTGATAGACCAATAGAAAACTGGAGGTGTGGTTACCTTCCAGATAGCAATTTAAGTATTTGGTCTATAGAGGGCAGTCTCGTCCCACTAAACATACCTTTAGTTAGTTAACTTTTCCTGGTGGTTATTTTGATGTCATTTAGCTTATCTTTATGGTTATCTATAACTTAAGTTTTCTGTCAGTTCAAAGAGTTTCTTTGGGCTTTCTTCAGACTATGTGTCTGGCAAATTCTGCTATAATTTCTAATATGACAGTTATAACTAAATATGACCTCTAAATTACAATGGGATCTTGTACAATATCGAAAGTAAAATAAAATTATTTAATCTTCTCTGTCACAATTGTCTGGGTTTAGAATTTATTCTATTCCATTAGCATTTAGACAGTCTGTCCATCCCCCGTTCTCATTTCTTATCACTTGATTTGTATATACAAACATTCCTAAGCTCCCAGCTCAGTAGTTAGCGTTACAGAAAGGATAGAAATATTGTGTCTTTTGTTAGCTTGAAAATAACCCAATGGAGTCTGCTCTGTTCAGAGTGACTCTGACAATATACATTTTAATTTCTATCATAGCACAAAATGTGAGTATTATTGCTGTAGAGCTCTGTTATACACTAAGACACACCAACAATATGGAGCTCCAAGAAAAAAGGGCCATTAGGAAAGAAAAGGGAGACAGTAGGATTTGGGGCCAAAAAAGGGAATGTCCCTTTTAAATAGAGGCATTAACCATGTATATCATATGTCACACGTATTAAACAAATATATCTCCCTACTTTGCCTGCACAGGGAATGCACCACAAAAAAATTGATAGAAAAACTAGACCAGTCATGATCTTCAATGACATCTTAGTCCCTTTCCTTTCTTTGATAGTTGACAGATGATAATAAACATTTGCCTTGTGTGTGATGCAACCATGTACTCCAACTACCATCATAAAGCCATTGGAGAACAAGACATAAGCTGTTGTTTTGCACAGGATATATGCCATTTTTTTAATTGTTTTCTGCTCACATGTGAAAGTACACAGAAAGTCATTTAAGTCATTTTAAAAAAAGAAAAGTAATTATTCGATCTTTTATAAAACAATATTCTGAGAGCATGACCTTTAATGAACAACCCCAAAATGTTGGTTATAAAGATCTGCAAAAGATATGCTACACACCTTAACCATTTCAGCTTATTGAAGTGGTTGTGGACCTAGGGTATTGACCCTTTATTCGTATGATTCAACATGACCACTTCAGCATGCAGGGATGTTTATGGCGATCATTATAACCCTTCAAGAAACACTGCCATGATTCTTAATGCATAGCTGCATAGACTGTTTTCTCAAATGTATAGTTTGAGGAATGCCTTTATGTTAAATGAGAACAACACCAATACAGACAAGTCCATTTGAAATCACTTTGTTAGCATTAGAGTTAATACACCTTAAGACTAGTATTAGGTGGTTGATGGTTAGGTTAATGAATCTTGACTAGTATTAGGTGGTTTATGGTTAGGATGTGCTTCACATAAGGATGACTTAGTAATTTGTAGCGGTATGGAGACATTTCGAAATTTAGTTTTTCAGTTTAAAGTAAACTTCTAGTTTAGGGTACCTGCTGTGTATCGATTACTGTTTAAAGGGAAATCATAATTTTCCAGAATTTTTTTATGTAATATTCTTTGTTCACCAAATATGTATTTGTAAGATGTGAAAAATAAGAATAAATGTAGAAATTCATGTTTCTTGTAACTGAGTGCCTCCATCTTAGCTCCATTTCTGTCATTCTACAAGAGCTATAACATGCACCTGACATTCAGTGAAAAAAATGGTGCATAATGGAACAATCACCAAGAAAGCCAATGGGACCAGTAGTTACATTCCATTGAATGCAACAAGTGATACAATTTTGGAATGTTAATAAAAGTGCTTGAATATATGGTCATTTTCCAAGAACAATAATTGGCAGCACATTCGTATTTTTTCACTGAATAAAGACTATATAGTGTATCTAGGCTAGGGCAGTATATTCCATACATAGAGGTAATACTTACACCAATGCAACATAATGGTTTCAAACATTTTTTTTTTCATTCTATTGCTTCATGAAACCATTTTACAAAATGCTCATTTAAATAAACAGGCAAATTAGATACAAATAACCTTGCGATCTGACACTTAAAAACATGTATCCAAATGACTGTTGCCATTGATTTCATTTCAAATCCTCTGTTTTTGCAACTTATTACTTACTACAAATCTTTTCTGCAATATGAGTTTTTCACTATATTATAAAACAAGGATTACTGGATAAAAGTATTTGAAAGCTAATACAATGGTTGTTTTATTAAACTGTGTAATAATATTATATAATACTATACTTTATAATACAAAACTGTGCAAAAGTCTACTATTCTTGTGTATTGGGTGACATTTACATGTAAGTCATATGTTTTATATTTATATCCATAATAAAACTTGCACATTATCATTTTTATTTTGTGATCCCTGCAGGTCCAAACATAGAAGAGTCTTGACTGACACTCAGGTAACTGTATACTCTGTAGGCTTAATGGGATATTTAACTATACGTGCCAGCTGGAAAAAATTATATTAGTGATAATTAGAGATGTCGTGGACATAAAATTTTCCGTTCGCGAACGGCGACGCGAATTTCCACAAATGTTCGCGAACGGGCGAACCGGGCGCACCGCCATAGACTTCAATAGGCAGGCGAATTTTAAAACCCACAGGGACTCTTTCTGGCTACAATAGTGATGGAAAAGTTCTTTCAAGGGGACTAACACCTGGACTGTGGCATGCCGGAGGGGGATCCATGGCAAAACTCCCATGGAAAATTACATAGTTGATGCAGAGTCTGGTTTTAATCCATAAAGGGCATGAATCACCTAACATTCCTAAATTCAGGTAGTGTAAGGGTTACGCCCACTTCACAGTGACAGACCAAACTCCCCATTTAACGCACCGCAAGCAACCGCAAACAGTCCATTTGCACAACCGCAAACTCCCCATTTGCACAAGGTTGGATACCAAGCTAGCCATGTCCCGTTCCTTGTCCTCACTGATGTCATTGAAGGTCTCTTCCTCCACCCAGCCACGTACAACATCAAGGGTCCCCGAAAGGTGACAACAAGCCCCCTGGGACGCCTGCTGTGTTTGGTCTTCCACCTCCTCAAAGCCACCTTCCTCCTCTGACTCCTCTTCTTCAGACTCCTCTCTCTGCGTTGCCTCTCTCTGCATTATTATAAGGTGTGTTAAGTAGTACTATTCCTATCAGTTTAATCCCTGTTACGTCCCCTATCAGGGGACATGTATATGGCATCGATTTTAGGAACCGGGAGATGGAAAAAGATGCTTGGTCGGTCCTCCTACTTCAAATTTGGGGCACTGCGCGTGCAATCTAATGTGCCACCAGATAGGTGTGGTGTGTTAAGTAGTACTATTCTTATCAGTTTAATCCCTGTTACGTCCCCTATCAGGGGACGTGTATATGGCACTGATTTTAGGAACCGGGAGATGGAAAAAGATGCTTGGTTGGTCCTCCTACTTCAAATTTGGGGCACTGCGCGTGTAATCTAATGTGCCACCAGATAGGAGTGGTGTGTTAAGTAGTACTATTCTTATCAGTTTAATCCCTGTTACGTCCCCTATCAGGGGACGTGTATATGGCAACGATTTTATGGAACCGGAAGATGGAAAAATATGCTGGGTCGGCCCTCCTACTTCAAATTTGTGGCACTGCGAGAGCAATCTAATGTGCCACCAGATAGGAGTGGTGTGTTAAGTAGTACTATTCTTATCAGTTTAATCCCTGTTACGTCCCCCTCATCAGGGCTTTTTTAGTCGAATGTATCGCCCACTGTCAGTCCCTTCGGGATCCATCCCTCATTCATCTTAATAAAGGTGAGGTAATCTAGACTTTTTTGACCTAAGTGACTTCTCTTCTCAGTGACAATACCTCCTGCTGCACTGAAGGTCCTTTCTGACAGGACACTTGAAGCAGGGCAGGCCAGAAGTTCTATCGCAAATTGGGATAGCTCAGGCCACAGGTCAAGCCTGCACACCCAGTAGTCAAGGGGTTCATCGCTCCTCAGAGTGTCGATATCTGCAGTTAAGGCGAGGTAGTCTGCTACCTGTCAGTCGAGTCGTTCTCCGAGGGTGAACCCCGAAGGGCTGTGGCGATGCATAGGACTTAAAAAGCTCCACATGTCCTCCATCAACAACACATCTGTAAAGCGTCCTGTCCTTGCCGGCGTGGTCGTGGGAGGAGGAGGATTACTTTCACCTTTTCCCCTGTTAGATTCCCGTTGTGCTGTGACATCACCCTTATACGCTGTGTAAAGCATACTTTTTAATTTATTTTGGAACTGCTGCATCCTTTCCGACTTGCGGTAATTTGGTAATATTTCAGGCACTTTCTGCTTATACCGGGGGTCTAGTAGCGTGGACACCCAGTACAGGTCATCAGCCTTTTTATACGAGGGTCCCTCAACAGGCACGACAGCATGAAAGACCCCATTTGCACAAGGTTGGATGCCGAGCTACTCATGTCCCGTTCCGTGTCCTCAGTGATCTCACTGAAGGTATGTTCTTCCCCCCAGCCACGTACAACACCACGGGTACCAGATAGGTGACAACAAGCACCCTGGGATGCCTGTTGTGGTTGGTCTTCCTCCTCCTCCTCAAAGCCACATTCCTCCTCTGACTCCTCTTCCTCACAATCCTCTTCCAGCGTTGCCGCAGGTCCAGCAAGCGATCCTGATAAGGCTGTTTATGGTGGTGATGGTGATCAAAACTCTTCCTCTTCCTCTTCACGCTCATCTACGGCCTGATCCAGCACTCTTTGCAGGGCATGCTCCAGGAAGAAAACAAATGGTATGATGTCGCTGATGGTGCCTTCGGTGCGACTGACTAGGTTTGTCACCTCCTCAAAAGGACGCATGAGCCTACAGGCATTGCGCATGAGCGTCCAGTAACGTGGCAAAAAAATTCCCAGCTCCGCAGAGGCTGTCCTAGCACCCCAGTCATACAAATAGTCGTTCACGGCTTTTTCTTGTTGGAGCAGGCGGTCGAACATTAGGAGTGTTGAATTCCAACGTGTCGGGCTGTTGCAAATCAAGCGCCTCACTGGCATGTTGTCTTGTCGCTGGATATTTGAAAAGTGCGCCATGGCCGTGTAGGAACGCCTGAAATGGCCACACACCTTCCTGGCCTGCTTCAGGATGTCCTGTAAGCCAGGGTACTTATGCACAAATTGTTGTACGATCAGATTACACACATGTGCCATGCACGGCACATGTGTCAACTTGCCCAAATTCAATGCCGCCAACAAATTTCTTCCGTTTTCACAAACCACTTTGCCGATCTCCAGTTGGTGCGGAGTCAGCCACTGATCCACCTGTGCATTCAGGGCAGACAGGAGTGCTGGTCCGGTGTGACTCTCTGATTTCAGGCAAGTCAACCCCAAGACGGCGTGACACTGCCATATCCGGGATGTGGAATAGTACCTGGGGAGCTGGGGGGTAGCCGTTGATGTGGAGCAAGACGCAGCAGCAGAAGAGGACTCAGCCGAGGAGGTTATGGCAGAGGATGGAGTAGGAGGAGTAGAGGAGGTGGCAGCAGGCCTGCCTGCAAGTCGTGGCGGTGTCACCAACTCCTCTGCAGAGCCACGTATTCCATGCTTGCCAGCCGTCAGCAGGTTTACCCAATGTGCAGTGTAGGTGATATACCTGCCCTGACCATGCTTTGCAGACCAGGTATCAGTGGTCAGATGGACCCTGTGTGCCAGACATGCCATTACTTCCTTTTGCACAATCGAGTACAGGTTGGGGATTGCCTTTTGTGCAAAGAAATTTCGGCCGGGTACCTTCCACTGTGTCCAAATTTTTGGAACGCCTCAGACTCCACCAGCTTGTATGGTAAAAGCTGGCGGACTAAGAGTTCAGATAAGCCAGCTGTCAGATGCCGGGCAAGGGGGTGACTTTGTGACATTGGCTTCTTACGCTCAAACATGTCCTTGACAGACACCTGACTGTGGGCAGATGAGCAGGAACTGGTCAAGGCGAGAGACGGAGTGGCGGATGGTTGAGAGGGGGCAAGGAGGACAGCAGTGGTTGACGTGGCTGAAGATGCTGGACCAGGCGGAGGATGGCGGCTTTGAGTTTGTGTGCTGCTTGTACTCATGTGTTGATCCCATAGGTGTTTGTGATGTGCGATCATGTGCCTTCGCAAAGCAGTTGTACCTAGGTGGGTGTTGGACTTCCCACGACTCAGTTTCTTTTGGCACTGGTTGCAAATGGCATCGCTGTTGTCAGAGGCAGACACACAAAGAAAATGCCACACTGCTGAGCTCTGCAATGACGGCATTCTGGTGGTGGCAACAGCATGCGTTGATTGGCGTGCTGTCTGGCTGACCCCGGGTGCCGATGCATGCTGTCTGACTGTGCCACTAGCTCCTTGCGACGACCTCCCCCTGCTTCCAACTCGTCTCCACTCCTCCTCTATGTCTCCCCATCTTAACTTTCCCCCTGTTCTTCTTTTCTTCTAGCGGGCACCCACGTGACATCCACGGACGCATCGTCATCATCAACCGCTTCACTTGTATCTGACAACTCAGCAAAGGAAGCAGCAGCGGGTACAACATCATCATCATCACACTGTATGTCCATGTGTGTAATGCTGCCTGACTGAGACATATCCCTGTTATCTACATCCTCTGGCAATAATGGTTGCGCATCACTCATTTCTTCCAACTGATGTGTAAATAACTCCTCTGACAGATCAAGTTAAGCGACTGTGGTGCTAGTGTTAGTGGTGGCGGCAGTCGAGCGAGTGGTAACTTGAGAGGTGCCCGAAGCTAAGCTAGAGGAGGATGGTGCGTCAAGGTTCCGAGCGGAAGCTGTAGAAGATTGGGTGTCCTGTGTTAGCCAGTCAACTATGTCCTCAGAACTTTTCCAGTTCAGGGTACGTGGCCTCTGAACACTGGGCATTATTCTAGGGCACACACAGCACCACAACCACGACGGCCCATGCGGGGTGGCCTGCCTCTGCCTGTCATTTTTTTTTCGATTAGTGGTACTATGCGTGCAAGCTACTGTGACAACAGATATGAGTGGCACTGTGCACTGGCAGAAGTTGGCAGAGTAGACGTTGTTGGCCTGACACACACGCTTGCAGACAACTAACTGCTATTCAATCTATTACAGTCAAAATTGTATTTTTTTTTTAAATGTACACTACTGTTACACAAGATATGAGTTGCACTGGTGTGACACTGTGTCCTGGCAGGCCCTAAAACGCACACGTGTGAAGGAAACTGACTGCTATTATTTCACAGTCAAATTTATAGTTTTTTTTTTTAATGTACACTACTGTTACACCAGATATGAGTTGCACTGGTGTGACACTGTGCCCTGGCAGGCCCTGAAACGCACACGTGTGAAGGAAACTGACTGCTATTATTTCACAGTCAGATTTCTATATATTTTTTAATGTACACTACTGTTACACCAGATATGAGTTGCACTGGTGTGACACTGTGCCCTGGCAGGCCCTGAAACGCACACGTGTGAAGGAAACTGACTGCTATTATATTACAGTAAAAAAAGTTTTTCTTTTTTTAAATGCAAGCTATTGTGACACCAGATATGAGTGGTGGCACTGGGCAAGTTGGCACAGTATACGCTGTGAGCCTGACACACATGCTGGCAGGCAGGCAACTGCAATTAGATTACACAGGGAAAAAAAAAAAGCAGACTGATGTTCTAGCCCTAAAAAGGGCTTTTTGGGGGTGCTGTCCTTACAGCAGAGATCAGATGAGTCCTTCAGGACTGTAGTGGACACTGAATACACTAGCCTAGCTATCGATTTCCCTATTAAATCAGCAGTTACACTGTCCCTCCTCTCACTAAGAATGCAGCTTCCGAATGAATCTAAAATGGATGCTGTCCAGGAGGTGGGAGGGTCTGGGAGGGAGGGTCTGCTGCTGATTGGCTGGAATGTGTCTGCTGACTGTGAGGTACAGGGTCAAAGTTTACTCAATGATGACGAATAGGGGGTGGACCGAACATCGCATATGTTCGCCCGCCGTGGCGAACACGAACAAGCTATGTTCGCCAGGAACTATTCGCCAGCGAACTATTCGGGACATCTCTAGTGATAATTATAGAACTCTCCTAATTATTTGACACCTGATAGCAGGTGTTACTCTGAGTTAAAATGGCTGGTAATCTTTTTTTCTCCATAAATCTCTATGGAAAAATTAAACTATTGACCGAGTTTATGCCTGCAGATAACCTGGATGCCATATAAAATAGGTCAAATTAATGCCAAAGTGTTTTGACTCACCATCGTAATGGGAGAAAAAAAACATTAAATGGGCAATATAGTCGCCTAACATTACTGCTTAATGTAGTGATACTGGTGTCTACAGCCTTTCACTGCAGGCTAAGCACTGTAAATTATGCCTTTTCAGAGAAAAGTCAGTGTTTACATTGCTGACTATTAATACATCTAGTGACAGTCACTCAGACGGCCACTAGAGGGTCTTCCTAGTCTGTCATACTCTACATGAAGATGCCAAACATTCACCATAGAGATGCATTGATTCAATGCGTCTCTATGAGGAGATACTGATTGTTGCAGTTTGGTGTTTAGACGCGCATGCACAATAGTCTCTGAATTATTTCTTATGGGAAAGCATTCATTTGGCTTAGACTATCAAGGTTAATTATCTCAGTCATGGAGAAAGGGTTTCCTACACATGAGACTGGTGCAGCATGGGAGAAAAAGTAAGCAAAATCACTATTGTACTCAGATCGGAGTGGGGCTAGTTACCTAATCAGCCACTTAGGGCTATAATGTAATTAATGCATATTTGTATTCCTGTCCCTATAGTGTTCCTTTAAACAGTTTAGAAATGCTTAAGCACTTTATGCTTTGTTAGGTAACTGTACCCTTACTCTCTCAGTGGTTCAGGAGGATGCTATTACAGTCAGGGCCATATGGAGGATGTGGGGAGTTGAAACATTTGACAAGAGAGCTGAGCAACCCTTGGAAAGGTGGGGTAGGACTGATTTTTATTTTAGTGTCTAAATAAATTGAGATATTCTGGCCCTATAACTCTTGGAACTTTCTTAGGAAGATAATAGGCATAACTTAAGTGAATGAATCACCTGATAAAGCCATTGAAAACAATATGACAAATTTAAAGGTCAATTTGATTTCTTATCAATACACACTTTAGTAAATGACCCTTCATGTTTAAAATGTTTGAGTTTTGTTATAACCAGTCTACATAGATACAATGTCAATTTTAATGATCATTCGTCATTGTCGTTTGGTACAATAGTCTTCCATTGCATTCATCTTTGGATTACTATTCAACAATGCCTTTTCCATATCATCTAAACTTGGGTTTATTGTAATCACTGGATTTTAGTTTGTTACTGAATTCATACTATTAGTCTTGATATGTACAGTTAAAGATATTTAGCCTGAACCATGTACAACATTTGTTCATCCAGCTCTAAATACTCATTAGCAATGCAATAAAGCATTTAATTTTTGTGGTGGACTCTTCATTAGGAACTGCAATTTACCCAGTGACAACGGAATCTATCACTGTTACTACTTCCTATCAAGCATATGCTCAATTATACAACGGCTAGATTGCTATTTAATTATTGAACTTCAATGAATTGTAGTATTATATATAAATTGTACTGTTATACAGCATCAGTTCTATCATATTCTAAAAACCTTTTTTTGTTTGTTAGTAAAGCCTTCTTTTTCTGCTTATACACTCTTTTGTTTGTCATTAAGTTAACATTTTAGCTGCTTATCTTTGCACATTGTCCTCCATAAAAATGCTGGTAGCTTGCTTTGCCCATGCATGCGTGTAAGTAGTGCTGCAATGAGTTATTAGGACTTTCCAACCTTGCCTGTTAATCTTTCTAGATGTACCTCATGAATTCCCCTAACAAGTCCAAATACTTTGTTGATAAACTGTTTTTCTTTCACCTGAGGACCAGGATGCTTAAAAGCCTTTATTCTGGACTTCCTGTGTTCCTGTTCCCATTTTATGCCTCCTGTATTTGTTTTATGTGGACAATGCATCCACACCACCTGTCCTGATGTATGGTCTGGAAATGAGTACTGTTGGCATAACTCTCCATGAAACCCATGAGAATGCACTTTGTTCACCTCTGATTCCTAATCCCACGTGTGAACCTCGTTTTATTTTATTCAGCTGTGTATTTGAGTTTTGTTTTCATATTCTCTGGGAACCTTTCATGACTCATGGCATCTCTGATACTGGTGCCTGCAAGCATATATACACCCTGTGCCTGGGTTCCAAAACAATCATAAACACATTGATTTAGTAAACTGATAAGCAACATATATAATATCTAATACAAGATATTTTTTAAGTAAGAAGGGAGGGGGGATCTAAAGTATATTTATATAAATTAAAAACATTTATATTTTTGCTACCCTACCCCTCACACACAATACCTTCCTACACATTCACACACTGCCCCCTCATACACACTGCCCCCTCACACACACACACACACACACACACTACACCACTGACACACTGTCTGAATCCATCACACACACTGCACCGCTCACACACACACACACACACACACACTGCATGCCTCACACATATACAGTGCACCCTCACACACACACACACACACACACACTGCACCTCTCACAAAAAGACACACTACCTCCCCACCCCCCACACACACACATTGTACTAGTCACACACATATTGCACTCCTCACACAATTGCACATTTCACCCCTCACACAAACACACATTGCACCCCTCGCACAAACACACATTGCACCCCTCTCTCACACACACACACACACACACAGGCATACACCCATTGCACCCATCACAAACACACTGCACCCTTTACACAAACACACACTTCACCCCTTACACACATTGCACCCCCTCCCTTGCCACACACACACACTTCTGCCCCTATCCCCTACTACAGGCCCTATCCCGGCAGACCTCAGGTCAGACTGTTCTTAAATGATTTGACCTCTTAGTATGGGAGGGTGCCATGGCACAGAGAGCTTTAGTGGTTATTGTTTGTGACTGGATTGTTTTTGTAAAAATAATCTTTTTTCCAATGTATTTTTATTTTTGGTCACACGAAAGTGTGCATAAAGGAATGGGGTACAGAAAAGAAAAGGGGAAACAAGGGGGGGAGGGGGCTTGATACATAATACACCATACATCACATATCACATAGGTCACATAGGTCCCAACAACCAGATGTACATAATCAATCAATTGTACATAAATCAATCAATAGCAGGCGCTTGTGGTCTCTTGTCTGTCTGGACTCGAAGCGGGGGACCATCCGAGTTGTGTACCTTGTTACCGTTTGTTGGCGCCATCCCTGTGGCATTGAGACGTAGCTAAGCGTTGGGGTAATGGAGAGTGTAGGAAAGGGGGGCAGCAGTTGGTATATCTTGGGCAAGGTAGCTGGAGGTCTCCTTTATTAACTTAGAAGAGTTGAGGCCCCCTTTTTTTTTTTGTGGTATTATTCCTCCTTTTTATATTCCACCCATCTGTGCCATCTTATCCCATGTTTCTGTTGGTTGCCGTTTAGTCGGCTTGCCATAGTTTCGTAAGTGTGCGCCGACTCTATTCTATCAAGGATTTCATTCATTGTAGGCGCTGGCTCGGCCTTCCACCTATGGGCTATAGCTGTTTTGGTCGCCATAAGGCAATGAATCAATAGGTAAATCTCATCTACAGGAAGGGGTATGGGAAAATGTGCAGTAAAAAACATTCTGGTCTCATTGGGACCTTGATCCCCATCTTGTTATTCAGGAACTGCGCTAAGGTCTGCCACACTACAACAATCTTTGGGCACGTCCAAAATATATGGTAAAGGGTCCCTATCTGCCCGAGACATCTCCAGCATAAGTTATTCGTCCCTGGATAGATGTGGGCTAGCCTGGACGGGACCAAATACCAATGCATAGTTAGTTTACAAAATGCTTCCCACTGGGAAAGACTATGGGATGCCTGTTATGGAGAAACGGCGGTAGTAGGTTGATATCTTGTAATCTGAGCTTGCGTTCCTGTACAATGTTCCTAATTCTCAAGTAGGGGAACAGTTCCCTCGTCGGTAGTTGGTACTCCCTAGCTATAACTGGGAATGGTTTAATACCCGTAGTAGTCATTAAAGATCATACATGGTGAATCCCCTGACGTAGCCAGGGTTCAATCTGCAGGTTGGTCGTTCGGGCAGTTAATGCCTGAAGTGGTGCTGCAAGGAGCATGTCATTACATTGTAAAAATAACGGGGTAATCTGCTTCCATACTTGGAGCAGTGTTTCAGTGGTTGGTAGCACATCCTCCCATATTTCTCCAGTAGTGCTGGTAGTTTTGGAATGGTAGTCTCCGGTTGTGTTAAAAATAAAAGAACATCGTCCACAAAGAGGGCTATCTTTTGGGCCCCTATCGGGGTTTTCAGGCCAACGATCTTGTGTTCTAATTTAATGTGTCTTATTAGGGGTTCCATGCATAGGATAAATATTAAAGGAGACAGTGGGCACCCCTGCCTGGTACCATTCGTTATCTGAAAGGGTCGTGACAGAAACCCTGAGTTGAATATTTTGGCTGCAGGTTTGGAGTATAGGACCATAATGCTTTTTAAGAATGTTAGCGGGATACCCATATTTGCCAACACAGCCTTCATGTATGTCCAGTTTATGCGATCAAACGCTTTTTCTGCGTCTAAGGCTAGCAATATGCCCCTCTGGTGAGTAGATTGGGCCCATGAGATTAGGTTTAAAAAGTGGCGGGTATTATCCCCTGGCTGCCTAGTTGGAATGAATCCTGCCTGTTCCGTTGAAACTAAATCTGACAAAACCGATTGTAATCGCATAGCTAAGAGTTTGGCATATAGTTTTGTATCTGCATTTAACAGCGAGATGGGCCTCAGATTAGCGCATTCAGTAGGCGGCTTGCCCCGTTTGGGGAGCGTAACAATGTGGGCTAGCAACATCTCCTCCGGCATGGACCCTGTTTCTGCAAAGAAGTTAAAGAGTTCTGTCAAGTGCGGTGTTAGTTGTGCCTCAAATGTGGTGTAAAAATAGTTGGAGAACCCATCTGGGCCCGGTGCTTTATGGTTGGGGAGTTTGCGTATTGTGTTTCGCACTTCCTCCTCTGTAAACCTAGCCATCAACAGGGAGCATTGGTGGGCATTGAGACGCAGCAAGTCCGCTTCCTGTAGGAAGGTTTCTACGTCTGACTCAGTTGGTTGGTGTAAACTGGTGTCCTGTTGGAGATTGTATAGCCTATCATAAAAGGATGCCAATTAATTTACTATTTCCTGCGGGTTAAATCATTTTGTCCCTGCGGCTGATGTCATATATGGGAGTTTGGATTGTATGTATTGGGTTTTTAGGCGTCGCGCGAGTAGTTTACCCGCCTTGTTCCCTTGCTGCTAGTAGGTGAGTTTTAGCTTACGAAGCTGCCGTTCCATAGCTAGTAACGAGACTGCATGTAGCTCTTTTCTTATGTTCGCGATCTTTTGGGATAATATTTTGGTTGGTCTTGTTTTATTGTCATTGTCTAAAGTTTTAAGTTGTGCCGCCAGGTCCTCTGCCTTGTTGCGCACCCTTCGTTTGTTTATCGACCCTATCTGGATTAGGAGACCACGCAGTATGGCCTTAAGGGCCACCCATTTAGTGTCGGTATGTGAGGGGTCATGCCGATGATCATCATAGAATGCCTCAATGGTTGCGCCCAATTTGGTGGCCATGTCTTCATTGTCTAAAAGGGATTCGTTCAGTCGCCACGCACTCCGGCCTCGTGCCGGCTACATGGCCCTGAACGTGCTAATTACCGGTGTATGGTCGGACCAGATCCTGTCTCCTATTTCCACTTCCACAACATTTGCTATGGAGCTTTTGTCCACCAGACACATGTCGATACGGGAGTAGGTGTGGTGTACCTGTGAGAAATAGGTGTAGTTTATGTCCGTTGGGTATAGGGTACGCCACGTATCATAAAGATCGTTCGTGTGGAGAAGTGAGCTAAAGGTGTGGCTCATTGTGGTGGCTTGCTGTAGTGGGCGTTTCCCTTCGGTTCGTTTTATGTCTAAGTCGGGGTTCATCGTGCAGTTAAAGTCACCACCAATGATGATATGCCCCTCATGTAGTTTGGTTATTTTAGTCAGTGCTCGCTTAATAAAGGAGGTTTGAGAGTTATTGGGTGCGTATATGGATGCGATCGTAAGTTGCATACCATTCAGTGAACCAACTACAATTAGTAATCTCCCTAACTCGTCTTTATACATCTGAGTAAGTTGGAAAACCCAATCTGCATGGAACAGGATGGCTACTCCTCTCGTTTTAGTAGGTGAGAGGGCATGGAAGGCTTGGGGGTATTTTGAGGATATTAGGTTAGGTTTTTTTTTCTTGCACATATGAGTCTCCTGTAGACACACTATGGCTGCGTTGGATTTATGAATTTCTCTAATTGCTGAGCTACGTTTAAAAGGGCTGTTTAGGCCGTTCACATTCATAGAGAAGCATTTAAAGTGGTACGACATTGAGTAATAGATTTATGCTTGCTATAGAGCTCGCTGGAGATGGTCTAGGAGTGTCAATGGTCAGGGCCCTTGAGAAAGATAGCGTTAATACAGGTACCATAATGTGGCTTTGTATCTTGCGATGTTTTAGATAGATATAGGGGATTGCTGCCGGCAAGGGATGGGGTAGGAAAATAACAGGGTTAAACCAAAATACAGGTAAAGTAAGTATGTACAGTGCCTCTCGAACTTGAGAGTAGAACATGGGGTACAATGGGGAGCCTATGTGCTCCAGGTCCATTGAAGCTCCCGTGGGGGTGCGTGCGGAGCGGGTCCGCGTCCGGGCCAAAATTTTGTAAAGAATCGCATCCCAGTTTTAATTCTACCTATTGGGAGGGATTTTGGGTGTGGACAATAGCCTCCCAACGTTTACAGGCTGCCGATATGTCATCCAAATTCGCTCGGATTGCACCGAGCTACAGAGCCGCCGTCTGGGCGCCCCACCAGTTTTTGGACTCCACAGTTTTCCACCCTATCTATATTCCCCGATGGCAGGAGGGGGCTGGCGCTACTCCTTCCTGGTCAGCGCTGGCGACTCCTCCCAAAACCTAAGAGAGTCAGTGTCGGTTATGTTCAACGTTTATACACCATATAGAATGCATCTATTTATCATTCAAGAAGAGCACTAGTGCAATAATTTGTTGGGGCTTCCTGTTGCGCAAGGATGGCCCAGAGATAGATCTTAACTGTTCTGCAACTTCCACAATGCTTTGCCAGCTGGGAGTCTATCATTTTCCCATCCTTGCAGGGTTGTATTTTTGAGCATTGTTTGTGCTTTTGAATTTAAGCATGTTTTTGTATAGATGATGTGTGTGTGTGTGTGTGTGTGTGTGAATGTAGTAGTGTACTTGCATGTACTGTTGCTATCTGAATGTAATGGTGTGTTTGTATGTCGTGTTGGCATTCAAAAGCATGTGTGCATTTGTATGAAGTATTGGCATTTGACTGTAGTTGTGCATTTGTGTTGATGTTTGAATGCAAGGGGTGTATTTATGTATTGTGTTGGTGTTTGAATGCTGGGATGTATGGACATATACACATACACTGACACATACACACACTGACACAGATACAAATACACACTGCAACACACAAATACCTATACTGACATTAAGATACATACACACTGAAACACACTGATACACACACTGTCATACACACATATACTGACATAAATACACATACACACTGACACACACAGGTATACACATACTGATATATACACATACTTACACAAATACAAATACAAACTGACACACACATAATGACACAGATACACATGCACATTGACACACACACAGCCATACACACTGCCACACACAGATACACACATATGCTGACATAAATATGCATACAAACTGACACATACACTGATACACACACTGTCAAACACACAGATACACAGATATACTGATATTAATACACACACACTGACACACATAGACACTCATACTGACATATACATAGAGATACACACAGATACACACACAAATACACACTCACGTACAAACAGGTATGCATACATATTGACACAGATACATATACATACTAACACAGATACACATACATACTAACACAGATACACATACACACAGATACATATACATGCGGACACAGATACACATACACATCGACACACTCACAGATACACATACACACTGATACACACACGGATACACACTGCTAATACACACATTAGTCATTATTTACATTTTTATAGCCACCCTCTTGTTTCCTGCACTTTTGGGTGCAGGGTGGTGGCTTTCCTTGGGTCTATTGGGCCCTGCTGGCTGATAATGATAAGAGTCTGGGGATGCAGGGAGACTGCTCCTTCTTCTCTGTGCCTCATCTCCTTTCCCCCCTCCTCTCTGCATCCAGTCATCCCGCATGGCCATCTCTGATAGCTGGGAGAAACGGTTTTGCTCTCACTTCTCCCCAGCACTCTCTGACAGGGGCCAAGTCTCGCTGTTAAAGGTCCACGGCATCTGGCCGGCCCCTTCTCAGAGATGCTGATAGTGTCCCTGAGTGTGAGGAACACCTGATGGGCCACAACAGTGGTAGTTCTGCTTTATGGGCAATTTAGACTTACCTAACTGATATGTGATTACAATGAGAAAGAACAAGGAGCTCTCTCAACAGCTGCACCTTTTATGGAAATATGATGCACATAGTATAAACATTTAAACAAATACATAATCCATATTGTATCAAAGTAGCATTATTTAATTAAAACATGTAATTTTTAGATGCACCACAGTAAATCTCTATTATAAACTGATTCACTGGTGAGAACCCATTAGGATAACTGCGTAGATTGATTTAAAAATGTACTCAATGTAAAAGAGTGGTTACCTGGAATAAACATAATCACTGTAACAATAAAAATATGTTTGTTTGAGTAATATGTTAAAGAATGACAGACAGAGTATTATTTTTAGTACACAAACCAGAAATTGTCTAGACCGATTGATTACTAGAGAGATGTTTTGCCCTCTTTCTCTTCTCCATGTAAACACTAAATCAACTTTAATGTAACCTGGATGTCTTTCTTTGGAATTGTTTCTGCCTCAGGTGGCTTAATTGTTTACTCTATCTTTTGATTGCATTAGATTGCTTCCTTATACATTTGTATACCACTCATTTCCCATGTTAGTTTTGATCCACTGGAAATCCTTTGAATGATATATACTTCCTCTAAATGTTTTATTTGTATCTGAATAATTAAATAAATAATAATTAGAATTTTAACCCCTTAATGACCAAACTTCTGGAATAAAAGGGAATCATGACATGTCACACATGTCATGTGTCCTTAAGGGTTAAAAAACATATTTAGCCTTCTCTTTTCTTCTTTAGCAAGACATTTCTGACCTGCACCTCCTTCCTCCATCTGGCTTCTTTTTTTAATGCACAATTAAGTAGCTCTCACAATTCATCTCACTGGTGTAGCTAAATTCACTTCCTTAGAATATGTGTACTCTATGACTCCAACAAAAAGGACAAAACTCTGTACTGCTCATCCCTCTCAAATCACACTGCCATATACATTAGCATGAGAGAAAGTTTAAGATAGCTGAGATTACAAACTCCTTAACCATTTGTATAAAACATAAGGAACAAGCCTACACAACTCTACTATGCTAGTATATCACTGCACTAAAACTTTATAAAATTCCTCAAACACCTTCTAATAGGGATGTGCATGGGCAAAAAATTTGGTTTGGTTCGGCACTTCCGAAATTCAGGATTTCGTCACTTTGGCAATTCCCTAACCCTAACCATACCTCTAATCCTAACCCTACCTTACCCCGTAACCCTACCTTACCAATCGCAACACCCTCTATCTTTGGGTCATTCCTAATTAATTCGGCCAGGGGTTCTATCACCAGAATAAATAATAAAGGGGACAACACTGTCTCGTACCATTAGTAAGTGGAAAACTTTCTGAGATGAAACTCGTGGCTGACACTCTAGCTGTAGGATGATGATACAGAGCAAATATTTCATTTGTAAAACCAAATTTTAACAAAACCTCTTTCAAGTATCCCAGTGTATTCTATTGAACACCTTCTCCTCGTCCAATGAAAGAAGCAGAGAAGGTGCACAATCTGTTCTAGTTTGATGAATAATATTGATAAACCTCTTAGTGCCATCCGTGGCTTGTCTGTCTAACACAAATCCAACCTGATCGTTTTTAACAAGTTTAGGGATTATTTTGGCCAATCTAGTAGCCAAAACTTTGGCATATCATTTTGTATCGTTGTTAAGCAACGAAATAGGACGAAAATTAGTACATTTATTTGGATCCTTACCCGGCTTGGGAAGAGACACAATCTGTGTGCATCCCACCTTTATTCCAATATGAATTAAATAGCCTAGTCAAGTGTATACAAAATAGTTAAAAAAAGTCCTATAGTAATGCATAGTAAAACCTTCCAGTCTCAGTGACTTGCCAGTAGGAGTATTTTTAATTGCCACAAACACCTCATCCTGGGTTATAGCTAAATTTAGAGTCTACAATTTATCTTGGGAAATTCTTGGTAGCTGAAGTTTATTTAAAAAACATCTAATTGTGTCCAAATGAATTTGACTGATGTTTGGGTCCGAATTAAAATTGTAAAGGGACCTATAGTACTCTGCGAATACATTTCTAATTTTGGTTGGATGTACTATTTTTTCACCGCAATCAATTACAAGATGTTCAATCCTAGATTGAGCCATTTTATGTCTCAATTTGGAGGCAACCATCGCTGAGGCTTTATTCCCTTTGGAGTAAAACATTTGTCTAAATGTTTCAACATCAAGCTTGTACAAGCCAGTTGTATAGTGTCAATTTGTTGCTTGATGTAATTTATCATACTCAATAATTAGGGGGAAAGGCCAAGTTTATTCACCTGATTTAAGTTATGTAAACCCTTTTCTATTGATTTCAAATTTTTAGATTTAGTTTTTTTCAAGTTGGATGCTCGTTGAATAAAGTGACCTCTCATAACAGATTTGTGAGCATTCCAAACTGTTTCAAGAGCCAGGTCTGTATCCAAATTCTCTTTAAAGTAATTAGCGAGTGTAGTTTCAGCTAGTATTTTTTTTTATTTTCAAGTTCCAAAACCGATTTGTTAATTCATCTTCACAGTCTGCCTGGAGTGACCGAGAGGGACTCAGAAACATGTGACATTATCGGGGCATGGTCAGACCAACTGATATCCAATATTTCAGATCTTAGTACAGTATGCAAAGTTGCCTCATCCACCAAAAACCTATCAATACATGTTATACTGCACTGAATGATAAGTATATCCTTTTTCACTCTCATGAGTCACTTGCCATGCATCATATATACCCATAGAAAAAAAAGATATTGAGAACATCTCTGTGCCAAACTTTCACTGTCACGCTTTCCAGATGAAGAAACAGTCTCTCTCATTATATCTAAATTATAATCCATCACAAGGTTTATATCACTGCACAAAATCAGTCTCCGGTTGCATTCACCCAAAACTTTCTTAACAGTGTTCTTTAAAAATTTAAATTGGCCTGCATTTGGAAAGTAAATGTTAGCCACTGTGTAAGTTATGCTGTTAATCTTGCCTACCCAAATAAGGAATCTGCCCTCAGAATCATCAATTACTTTCACAGTCTGGCATGTCGCATTCCTACTAAACAGGATTGACACACCTCTCGATTTGGTTTTATAGGTGGAATGAAATTGAACAGAGAAATGCTTCGTCATAAGGCTTGGGATCATACCTTTTTTAAAGTGTGTTTCTTGAACAGAGGCAACATCTGTTTTTAAGGCCTTCACCTCCTTACATAATAGTCTTCTCTTATGGAGTGTGTTCAGTCCCCATACATTGAAGGACAATAACTTCAATGTCATTAGATTATACCATCATTCAGAAAAAAGCATAGACAGAAACCGAACACATCACCCACAAGAGAACACAAAAGTTCAGACACATAAGGTAAAATTTGGGATAAGAGATTAAACAAATACTGACAACACATGCACAGCCCTCAATACACAATATGATAGTAGAACAGCATAGTTTACGAGCAATAACAATGAAAACATAAATGAAAAAAAAGAAAAATGCAATAAAAATGCAAATAAATTTTAAAAAACTAAAAAAAAAAAAAATAAACAACCATAAAAATGAAAACAAAACTAGGAGGAAAAAGGAAAAAAAAAAAGTATTTACAAAAAAATCATCAGGCCAATAGTGAGGTGCTTCAGAGAAAAAAAAATTAAACATCACACTGTCAGGTAAAAAAATAAGAAAAATATGTAGGCCCGGCATTAGTGATGTCCCGAACGGTTCGCTGGCGAATAGTTCCTGGCGAACATAGCTTGTTCGTGTTCGCCACGGATGGCGAACATATGCGATGTTCGGTCCGCCCCCTATTCGTCATCATTGAGTAAACTTTGACCCTGTACCTCACAGTCAGCAGACACATTCCAGCCAATCAGCAGCAGACCCTCCCTCCCAGACCCTCCCACCTCCTAGACAGCATACAATTTAGATTAATTCTGAAGCTGCATTCTTTTTTTTTGTGTTTGTGTTTATTATACATTATCCTCCATAGCCAGTAACCTGTGTTTATTATACATTATCCCCCCCATAGCCAGTAACCTGTGTTTATTATACTATATCCCCCTATAGCCAGTAACCTGTTTATTATACATTTATCCCCATAGCCAGTAACCTATGTTTATTATACATTATCCTCCCATAGCCAGTAACTTGAGTGTAATATAGAGATACTACGTGCAATACAGAGATACTGAGTGTAATACAGGGATTCTGTGTGCAATATAGATATACTGTGGGTAATACAGAGATACTGAGTGTAATACAGGGATACTGTGTGTAATACAGAGATACTGAGTGTAACGGAATGCAGTGTAATAGCATACGATATCCGTTGGTACATTCAGGAAATCCACAGTCAGAATAGAAAGCCAGGCAATGTTCCCAATCCTCCCAATAACCGGACGAAACACAGTTTGGGAGTCAACTAACTCGGTTTATTCACAAGCAGCATATTTATACAGTTCCCCATGCAAGGGGTTTCCAGACAGTAATTCCAGGGGATTTCTCCCAACATGCACTGTGACTTTCCCAACAGGCATTGCTGCACGAGAAGGATACTCCCACTAAAATGGACGATTAAGTGGATTATCCCCTCGTGCAGCAAAACCGACAATTGACATTAAAATATATAATTCACACAATATTCGGTACTTTGGGATAACTGAACGTTCGGTAGATAGCTGGGGTCGGAGCGCACACTCTGTGAGAATACCGCTCTGATCCCAGCTGAATTGACCGAACGCCGCACATAATACAGTTAAACATTAAAGTGGGTTAAAAAGTACCGAATAAGTACGGGACATATAATGTACCGAACGCAGAACTCCCGAACGCTCTGGAAATCCAGCGGTGTTCGGATCATTGAGTAGCCGTTTTCAGTTCCAGGCTCTCGACGACCGAACACCGCTGCAGAGACAAAGGATCCAAGATGGCCGACCGCCGCATGGTCGGTAGTCGAACGACGGCCACCTAGGAGAGCCCTTAATTACCGATTGCAACAATGTTGCAACCGGTTAATTGGTGCCACACGACCTGTGAATGTGTGGTCTACCTGGGGAGTCCACATTCGTACGGCGAACGGCCAGGATAGCCGTGTTTCGTCGTATGAATGCTTTGTATGCTGGTAGCATACGGCTGCCAGCATGCGAACGGCCATAGGACAATACATATACATTTAACGTTACACATTATATCTTCAGCCTACGGACAACCTGTACTGAATGTAGTTCAGAAGTGGCTAGGTTTGCCACACTGAGTGTAATACAGAGATACAGTGTGTAATACAGGGATACAGTGTGTAATACAGAGATACTGAGTGTAATACAGGGATACTGAGTGTAATACAGAGATACTGAGTGTAATACAGGGATACTGAGTGTAACACAGGGATAATGTGTGTAATACAGGGATTTTGTGTGTAATATAGAGATACTGTGTGTAATACAGAGATACTGAGTGTAATACAGGGATACAGTGTGTAATACAGGGATACAGTGTGTAATACAGAGATACTGAGTGTAATACAAGGATACCGTGTATAATACAGGGATACTATGTGTAATATAGATATACTGTGTGTAATACAGGGATACTGTGTGTAATACAGGGATACTGTGTGTAATATAGAGATACTGTGTGTAATACAGAGATACTGAGTGTAATACAGGGATACAGTGTGTAATACAGGGATACAGTGTGTAATACAGAGATACTGAGTGTAATACAGGGATATTGTGTGTAAGACAGAGATACTGAGTGTAATACAGGAATACTGTGTGTAATATAGAGATAATGAGTGTAATACAGGGATACTGTGTGTAATATAGAGATACTGAGTGTAATACAGGGATACAGTGTGTAATACAGGGATACAGTGTGTAATACAGGGATACAGTGTTTCATACATAGATACTGAGTGTAATACAGGGATACTGTGTGTAATATAGAGATACTAAGTGTAATACAGGGGTACTGTGTGTAATACAGGGATACTGAGTGTAATATAGAGATACTGTGTGTAATACAGAGATACTGAGTGTATTACAGGGATACTGTGTGTAATATAGAGATAATGTGTGTAATACAGAGATACTGAGTGTATTACATGGATACTGTGTGTAATATAGATATACTGAGTGTAATACAGGGATACTGTGTGTAATACAGAGATACTGTGTGTAATACAGAGATACTGAGTGTAATACAGAGATACAGTGTGTAATACACGGATACTGTGTGTAATATAGAGATACTGAGTGTAATACAGGGATACAGTGTTTAATTACAGGGATACAGTGTGTAATACAGAGATACTGAGTGTAATACAGGGATACTGTGTGTAATACAGGGATACTGAGTGTAATATAGAGATACGGTGTGTAATACAGAGATACTGAGTGTAATACAGGGATACTGTGTGTAATACAGGGATATTTTGTGTAATACAGGGATACTGAGTGTAATATAGAGATACTGTGTGTAATACAGAGATACTGAGTGTAATACAGGGATAATGTGTGTAATATAGAGATACTGTGTGTAATACAGAGATACTGAGTGTATTACACGGATACTGTGTGTAATATAGAGATACTGAGTGTAATACAGGGATACAGTGTTTAATTACAGGGATACAGTGTGTAATACAGAGATACTGAGTGTAATACAGGGATACTGTGTGTAATACAGAGATACTGAGTGTAATACAGGGATACTGTGTGTAATACAGGGATACTGTGTGTAATATAGAGATACTGAGTTTAATACAGGGATACTGTGTGTAATACAGAGATACTGTGTGTAATACAGATATACTGAGTGTAATACAGGGATACAGTGTGTAATACAGGGATACAGTGTGTAATACAGGGATACTGTGTGTAATACAGAGATACTGAGTGTAATACAGGGATACTGTGTGTAATATAGATATACTGAGTGTAATACAGGGACACAGTGTGTAATACAGGGATACTGTGTGTAATACAGAGATACTGAGTGTAACGGAATGCAGTGTAATAGCATACGATATCCGTTGGTACATTCAGGAAATCCACAGTCAGAATAGAAAGCCAGGCAATGTTCCCAATCCTCCCAATAACCGGACGAAACACAGTTTGGGAGTCAACTAACTCGGTTTATTCACAAGCAGCATATTTATACAGTTCCCCATGCAAGGGGTTTCCAGACAGTAATTCCAGGGGATTTCTCCCAACATGCACTGTGACTTTCCCAACAGGCATTGCTGCACGAGAAGGATACTCCCACTAAATTGGACGATTAAGTGGATTATCCCCTCGTGCAGCAAAACCGACAATTGACATTAAAATATATAATTCACACAATATTCGGTACTTTGGGATAACTGAACGTTCGGTAGATAGCTGGGGTCGGAGCGCACACTCTGTGAGAATACCGCTCTGATCCCAGCTGAATTGACCGAACGCCGCACATAATACAGTTAAACATTAAAGTGGGTTAAAAAGTACCGAATAAGTACGGGACATATAATGTACCGAACGCGGAACTCCCGAACGCTCTGGAAATCCAGCGGTGTTCGGATCATTGAGTAGCTGTTTTCAGTTCCAGGCTCTCGACGACCGAACACCGCTGCAGAGACAAAGGATCCAAGATGGCCGACCGCCGCATGGTCGGTAGTCGAACGACGGCCACCTAGGAGAGCCCTTAATTACCGATTGCAACAATGTTGCAACCGGTTAATTGGTGCCACACGACCTGTGAATGTGTGGTCTACCTGGGGAGTCCACATTCGTACGGCGAACGGCCAGGATAGCCGTGTTTCGTCGTATGAATGCTTTGTATGCTGGTAGCATACGGCTGCCAGCATGCGAACGGCCATAGGACAATACATATACATTTAACGTTACACATTATATCTTCAGCCTACGGACAACCTGTACTGAATGTAGTTCAGAAGTGGCTAGGTTTGCCACACTGAGTGTAATACAGAGATACAGTGTGTAATACAGGGATACAGTGTGTAATACAGAGATACTGAGTGTAATACAGGGATACTGAGTGTAATACAGAGATACTGAGTGTAATACAGGGATACTGAGTGTAACACAGGGATAATGTGTGTAATACAGGGATTTTGTGTGTAATATAGAGATACTGTGTGTAATACAGAGATACTGAGTGTAATACAGGGATACAGTGTGTAATACAGGGATACAGTGTGTAATACAGAGATACTGAGTGTAATACAAGGATACCGTGTATAATACAGGGATACTATGTGTAATATAGATATACTGTGTGTAATACAGGGATACTGTGTGTAATACAGGGATACTGTGTGTAATATAGAGATACAGTGTGTAATACAGGGATACAGTGTGTAATACAGAGATACTGAGTGTAATACAGGGATATTGTGTGTAAGACAGAGATACTGAGTGTAATACAGGAATACTGTGTGTAATATAGAGATAATGAGTGTAATACAGGGATACTGTGTGTAATATAGAGATACTGAGTGTAATACAGGGATACAGTGTGTAATACAGGGATACAGTGTTTCACACATAGATACTGAGTGTAATACAGGGATACTGTGTGTAATATAGAGATACTAAGTGTAATACAGGGGTACTGTGTGTAATACAGGGATACTGAGTGTAATATAGAGATACTGTGTGTAATACAGAGATACTGAGTGTATTACAGGGATACTGTGTGTAATATAGAGATACTGTGTGTAATACAGAGATACTGAGTGTATTACATGGATACTGTGTGTAATATAGATATACTGAGTGTAATACAGGGATACTGTGTGTAATACAGAGATACTGTGTGTAATACAGAGATACTGAGTGTAATACAGAGATACAGTGTGTAATACAGAGATACTGAGTGTAATACAGAGATACAGTGTGTAATACACGGATACTGTGTGTAATATAGAGATACTGAGTGTAATACAGGGATACAGTGTTTAATTACAGGGATACAGTGTGTAATACAGAGATACTGAGTGTAATACAGAGATACTGAGTGTAATACAGGGATACTGAGTGTAATATAGAGATACGGTGTGTAATACAGAGATACTGAGTGTAATACAGGGATACTGTGTGTAATACAGGGATATTTTGTGTAATACAGGGATACTGAGTGTAATATAGAGATACTGTGTGTAATACAGAGATACTGAGTGTAATACAGGGATAATGTGTGTAATATAGAGATACTGTGTGTAATACAGAGATACTGAGTGTATTACACGGATACTGTGTGTAATATAGAGATACTGAGTGTAATACAGGGATACAGTGTTTAATTACAGGGATACAGTGTGTAATACAGAGATACTGAGTGTAATACAGGCATACTGTGTGTAATACAGAGATACTGAGTGTAATACAGGGATACTGTGTGTAATACAGGGATACTGTGTGTAATATAGAGATACTGAGTTTAATACAGGGATACGGTGTGTAATACAGAGATACTGTGTGTAATACAGATATACTGAGTGTAATACAGGGATACAGTGTGTAATACAGGGATACAGTGTGTAATACAGGGATACTGTGTGTAATACAGAGATACTGAGTGTAATACAGGGATACTGTGTGTAATATAGATATACTGAGTGTAATACAGGGACACAGTGTGTAATACAGGGATACTGTGTGTAATACAGAGATACTGAGTGTAATACAGGGATACAGTGTGTAATATAGAGATAATGAGTGTAATACAGGGATACAGTGTGTAATACAGGGATACTGTGTGTAATACATAGATACTGAGTGTAATATAGAGATACTGTGTGTAATACAGAGATACTCAGTGTAATACAGGGATACTGTGTGTAATATAGAGATACTGTGTGTAATACAGATATACTGAGTGTAATACAGGTATACTGTGTGTAATACAGGGATACTGTGTGTAATATAGAGATACTGAGTGTAATACAGGGATACAGTGTGTAATGCAGGGATACTGAGTGTAATGCAGGGATACAGTGTGTAATACAGGGATACAGTGTGTAATACAAGGACTATTGGAGAGGGTCAATACATGTAATATAATATAATTAAGGGAGGAAGACATGGAGAGGGGGGCAGTAAATGTAATATAATAGAATTAATGGAGGAAGACATGGAGAGGGATATGGCACTTAAAGACTGTGTCCACTCCGGGCAGCAGCCAGCTGACCCATGTGAGTAAGCCTGGGGTCTGCCGGGAGTGGACAAGGGGGAGATATGTGGCGGACATCGCCACTAAGTGCCATGTCCCCTGAGTATTCAGAGGTTTAGTTTTATATTTTGTGTCTCCAATATGTACTGTGATGGTTTTCCCTTGTGTATGTCTTGCTATTACTGCATTGCAGAACATTTTAAAGTTGACAGTTGACAGTTAACTCCTGGAGCCGTGAATAAAAATTGTCAGTTGACTCCCAGGCTATGTGTCGTGTGGTCCTTGGGAATGGGAATTATGCTGTATGTCCTGCCTTCTGTATGATGAATCCAGAGTACCAGCAGAGAGCCCTTGGATTAACTCCTGCCGCTCCGCTACAAGGCTCCCATTGGCCCACGTTATTCCAGCACCCGCACACACGATCGTTTTGGGGGCGTAGGCATGACGTGGGCCAATCACTGGTGTAACAGTAGTGTACATTAAAAAAAAAAACTGGAAATTTGACTGTGAAATAATAGCAGTCAGTTTCCTTCACACGTGTGCGTTTCAGGGCCTGCCAGGGCACAGTGTCACACCAGTGCAACTCATATCTGGTGTAACAGTAGTGTACATTTAAAAAAAAAAATACAGGGGTCATGTTGTCACCTTTCGGGGACCCTTGGTGTTGTACGTGGCTGGGTGGAGGAAGAGACCTTCAATGACATCAGTGAGGACAAGGAACCTGACATGGCTAGCTTGGTATCCAACCTTGTGCAAATGGGGAGTTTGCGGTTGTGCAAATGGACTGTTTGCGGTTGTTTGCGGTGCGTTAAACGGGGAGTTTGGGCTGTCACTGTGAAGTTGGCGTAACCCTTACACTATATATGTAGATGGTGGCACACTTAAAACCTGCACTTTTTTAACGAGTTGATGTTAATAGCTACATAGGGGAGAACAGTTGTCATTTCTCCCCGTGGCTTTTGAATGCCCCTAAGGCACAGCTCCTACGAATCAAACAAAATTGTACGGAAAATGAGAAATACCAGGAACAATCTTCAAGAATCATTAATGATTTTAAAGAGAAAGGATGTCAAAAAGAACTTCTAGAAAAAGCTTATATAGAAGTAGAAGGGACAGATAGAAATTAACTTATTAAATATCAAGGGAAGAGAGCAGACCAGGATTTTCAAAATTTAAATGTTATTTGTGATTTTAATTGTAGCAGTAAGCATTTGAAGAAAATAATAGAAACACACTGGCCAATTCTGAAGAGAGACCCCATGTTAAATTCCCTGCTTCCTGAAAAAAACATTATTACATATAGGGGTGTACGTAATTTAAAGAGCAATTTAATACATAATCATATACCACCAAAACAACTTAAACATTTGTTTTTAACCAATCGAATGGATTTTATTGTTGCGGCTTATGTGGAGCTTGCAAGGGCACTAATAGCATAAAGCGACATATAAAAGAATTTAACCATTTAGGAGATAAAACAAAACAGTTCAAGATTAAACAAATGATCACATGCCACTCCACTAAAGTTATTTATAAGATTACCTGCCCTTGTGGATTGGCTTATATAGGTAGAACAATTAGGACACTGAATGTAAGGATCCAAGAACACACGAGAAACATCAAAAAAGGTTTTGAAAAACATAGTGTCTCATTGCATTTTAAAGAAAAACACAATTGTGATCCCCACTTAATGAATTTTATAGGAATCCAAAAAGTTACTATGAATTGGAAAGGAGGGGACCTGATGAAATGCATAGGACAAACAGAGATGCAATGACTTAATGACGATTTTGAGTTGTGTCATTTTTTTATAAATTAATGTTTTATGTATTTAAACTTTTTATCAAATATGGTATATTTTTTATATATACTTCCCATCTTATTATTTATTTTTTTTGATATTTTTTTATATTACTATCTGGTTTTATTGAATATTATAGAATATATAATATACATTACATTGAGATATATGGAAAAATTTGTATACTGAATCGTCATTGTTGACATATTATACACCGCTCCTTTAAGAGCAATCCTAGATGATCACAGAATTTCTTAGGTATAGCACTTTTTCACAGAGGATGTACAGGGGAATGCGAGTTTACTTATGCAATTTTTAGTATTAACCTAATATTTGCGTTTTATGTCTATTAATATGCCCTTTTGAGCATAATTCTTCAGGATTATTCCTCAATTCATGAACAATGGAATTTTACATGGACAGAAACCCCCTTCTTTCCAGCACTTTGCCCTGACCTATAGTGGGGGAAGGAACTATAAAGGTATCCTCACCAAATGGATTTACACCTATCAGGAAGCGAGGAGGGATTAAAAAGAAATGGACTACGTGGAGACTGTGGGAAGAGTGAAGGCACTGAGGGCGATACGAAACCCGGACGAGACATCACGCGCACGACACATAGTGCGCGATGACATCACTGGGGATGAGAGAGCGCACGTAGCCGATGCCCACACACGACGACATCCGTGATTGGATGTAACAC